>NC_068360.1:37793502-37980331 GCF_020536995.1 Dreissena polymorpha
AAAACTTTCATAGTCCCATCAAACATTGCGAATTCTGAGAAAAACCTCAACACGTTGACACATCGAACACTTTTCATTTGGTGTAAACACGGTAGTGCTAAACATGCAGCTCATTCATGTACACATGTAATATATGTTAAAGAAATATGGCTAAATTTAGTACGCAAAAACAGTTAAAAAAATTGTGTATGATGTTCCTTTTATGACGAAAATCTATGTTGTTTATCAATTGTCGATAAAGACTTTATCTGTAGCTTATTTAAGGTCTTGATTTCCTTTACGCTTTACTTAATTGCATTGAACTTAGTGTTAATACTGAGCTCTCTACAATAAAATAAACAATATTCCATATAAAGGCAGAGTGGAATGATGAAATGTTGCTTCGTCAAGTAAAACCAATTTCATAACTAACTGGTATTGTTAACTCATAATTTGCATGTCAAATTTGTTGTGCTTCAGTGCAGACAAAAATGTATTACACAACGTCACCCATTAAAATATGTTTGAGAAATAATCCTCTTGGCATACTTTTAATGCTACTACAGTACATTTACAACGGGTGTGAATCGTCAGCTGCACCGCAGGAGAGAAAACTCATTTAAAAGAAGTGTGCTTTATTGAGGGAACTTGACTTTGTTACTACAATGACTTAAATGTTTTGTGCATAGATTACATGTACTAGTTACCGATTGTAAATAATTTCCTGACCTTGGTAAGTATACTGGGATCGTCCGTCGAGTAGCACGAGCATCTTAGTGTTTCCGTCCTCAAACACTGAAAAAACAGTTTAAATAGCTAAACATCGTTTTCTGCGAACCAGAATGCTTCAAACTTTTTTCTTTAACTATAATGATGCAATCGCAATTTATAAGATTTTCAGAAACACAAAGTGAGGAGTATTCGGACGATTATTGTTTATAGCTAAAATAGCTAAGCTTCCTATCGACAGGTTGAGGTACAAATGTTAAATATTTGTAGTGTCGTGTTAAGAAACGTGGATTATCGTTATTGACAATGTTATTTGTATATTCTTACCAAACTCATCATACTTCGGTACCAAGTCTCCAAATATGGTGATTGCATTGAGTACATCGAACTTTGCGACATCTGGGTGTTTGTACTGGGAAAAAAACGTTTTTATTGGCGTCGCACTGAAGTGCGGCGACTAGTATGTAATACGTTTTTTTTCGCTTATGGGAGAAGTTATTTTACGGATCAATGTATATAATTTGTTGTCAAAATATCTTGCATAGTGGTGATTTTTTGTGTAAATTAGTGTAAATAAGTACTGCATTTGTGCCTATTACATTTACTACAACATTTATTGCCAATAATGCAAAGCTAATTCTTTTAATTAATAACTGATCACAGGGACTGGGCAATAATGAAAGATCACAGGGACTGGGCAAATACGCGAACCGGTAAAACTTTCTGGATTTGTTAAAAACAAAACTTCTTTGTTCCACTATCCTAGCAACCACCTAGTTACTAATAAAGGCGCTATAGAGCGCGAAGCGCGACACGTATTATTAATTGTAATAATGAGTCTTGATAAAGGAAGCAGCCGCTTATCAATGAGGAGCACCATCACAGCACCCCAGTCTCATTACTATCAAGTACTCGTACAGTTTTTTTTTAAGAACCACATATAGAAGGCCGCAGGCCTGACCCGTTTCTTGCCAGTGGTATGGACCCTTTGGTATGGACCTTTAACCCCGCTCACTATCCAGCGTTTAAACTTCCGGGTTTACATTTAAATCGACTATTAATAGCTTATTAATATCTTAGTTAGAAGGTGATTTTTCAAGCGGTTCCGTAGTGTAGTGGTTACACGCTCGCTTCACATGTGAGAGGCCCAAGGTTCGAGCCCCAGTAGAATCAAATTATTTTATTTGTGTTCTATGTTAACTTTTTGTTTTGATGTAGACATTTTAGTTTAAATAAATATGCTGTTTTATTGTAACCATTTTTTGTTTTTATTATGCCCATGAAATATATGTGTGAGAGGGTGTGGGGGTTCGTAAACACATTAAAACTTTTACAGTGTTTCATATCAATGAGTACTCAACCCCTATCGTAAATGAGCAACGTAAGAATAAGTTCAGAATCATCTCCCCTTGAAGTTGAGAAAAATAAGAAATTACGCTTACAAGATGAAGCAGATTTTTAAAACCTACATAGTTCTGTTCCATTTATGAAAACTGCACACGGATGCCAGTAAAAAAAAGGAAACCATTGTCAATAAAATGAGCTATGAAATATTGGGGGGGTTACAACACAAATCATAGATAATGGTTGTATGGGGGTTATAAACACAACATCATAGATAATGGTTATTTGGGGGTTATAACACAAAATCATAGAAAAGGGTTATACCAGTATCTTTTTCTATTTTTGTTAAAACTAATCGGCCAATATATTAATATTTACAGTAGAAAAAAAATCGTTCCATGTAACTTCATTGAGTGCCTTTTACACTGAAATTCCCGACGCCCTTTGATGCTTTGCATCAATACTTATCTTGGTACATAACACAAACGTAAGTACACAAAGGTAAATTGTCCGTTTTATTTTCGACTCGTATTTCTCATTTAAGACTAAGTGGCACAGCTATTACAAAATAGTGTAATTTATAATGTAATATGAACACGTTAATATATTTTTGTATTTTAATGAAGATTTGTGATATATATTTGTATATAAAAGTAATTGTACAACTTTGTCAACTTGGAATGCCTCCGATACTTTCCTTTGTCCGTTTTTCTACAACTTAAAAGTTGTATTTGATTGTAGAATACCATGAATACAAGAAATATTCGAAGAGAAGACCGAAATTAGAAATGTCGTATTAACGTTTCAAACAAATTTACAGCATTAATGGTTATGAACAGATATACATAAAATACTGTATTTAATTCTCTTGGACGCGTTCTTTTCGTTTGTTATCTAAGTCATTCAAACTTAAAGTCGTGCGTCATATCTAACATTCTTCTGTTCATGATTAATATCCGATAGGTGAAACCTGACACCTTTGGATATCCCATGTACGTGAATAACCTATAAAAATTACCGATATTGAACTAGTTCAGTTAAGAACGATTTTGAGTCGGTAATTATGACAGTTCAAACAATGAAGCCGACCTTAAATCTTGCAGAAGAAGTTTCGAGTCTTACGGTTCTTTTGTATTATTTTTTTTTTATCAATTTTTTTTCCCATATAATGTGATTAAAAACCTTATGCAAATTGAATGTACATATGCCTGTTTACACCTCAATTTAAAGTTAAATTATATTAAATATTATATATGGTATGGTTCTCACAAGACATGTTAAATTCATTTAAACCATTTAAACAACATTAAATAGTTTTTGTAAGTCGCCACGGTTTAAACCAACACACCATCAATGAAAAGCTATGGAAGGATTGGTTGATCGGTACTAAAACGAATGGACCTAATAATTGCTGTTCGAAGTTATCTAAATACTACATAATAAAAATCTTACTATAGATAAATAAATTAAGCTAAAATAAAAACATACTTTTTGCAATGAGCTTCTCAGAAATGGTTCACAGGCAGACATAAGTTCGTGGAAAGTAAGCCAATTTTAAAGCACTCAACTATTTTCGAACCGAAAGTGTGTTTTGCCAACTCTAAAAATAGCAAATATTAGAGGTACCAAAATTCCACAGTCTTCGTTACGGAAGACCTATGTTATATCCTTGTGCGGTTTACCAAAATCAATATGCCCAATACTACGTGTATACTGACAACTTATTACGACAAAGTGAAACGTAAGCTGCACAAGAATACATGTTACGTTTTTATTGTAGGTGATATTGTATTGATGGGTAGGTACTTATTGTCAAACGGTATGACACTGCATAAAAGAACGCGACATCTCTGTGACTAAAACTATTCTGAACGTCTAATGATTGAGCAAGCATATCAGCGCGGCGGTCGCCACATGATTGGATGATATTTCTTATCTGCCTAGGGTATGATGGGGTATTTATCAGATTTGTCTTGTATAGCGACTTTTAAAGAGAAGTTCGTATTTGTGAATAAATGTCATTTAATAAATTTACTTACAACACTTTAAAATAACATGTAAAGAAAACATCTTACTTGGTAACATCTGGGTATTTTAACAGGATTTAAACTGATCGAAAAACTGAACTTAATTAAGATAGGCACACTAATAACATTATTGGGGCCTTTTCTCGTTTTGGTAAATTGACAAAATTAAAACAAAAGTTCCGGATTCGCAAATTTTCGTTGTAGTTACGAACTAACGATATTTGTAAGGAAACAGTAATACTGAAAATTTACCATGCTCTAAAATAGCCATTATATGCATCTTTTGACGACTTTAAAACCTGATCATTTTAAAGCGTTGCAACGCAAAACGACTGAATTATTTGGGAATTCTGCTGTTGTCGTTTTGTTTGTGATATACTACGAGTATTGCTTATATAAGGAATAAATACATCAGTCATGGTATGAGCACGGATAGCGGAGTAGTCTAAGCGATAGACGTTTACTCCAGGGGTCAGTGGTTCGAGCCAAGTTAAGGGTTACTTTTGTTTTTTCTTTCTTTCATTGTATTCTTGTGTTTTTACTGGGGCTTCTTAGATCAAATATTAAAATTATCAATATAAAGTATTTAATTACATTACAAACTTCAATACATGCCAATATCTGTAAAAAGGCTCCTTAAATAGTCGTGATATTGTTATTGCAATGTACATGTAATCCTTATCCTCAACTTGCACTAACGTGAATACAGCAACAATTGATCGCAGCAGGTTTAAATAAATTTACTGTACGATTCTTTAACAACATTAAAAGGGCTACTAAGGCGATTATATATTAATATGTATTTATGTTATGAAAGCTTAACATACTTATCTTCTTTTTGAAACGCTGTGGATAACAATTATTTTTTTTAATTATAAAAGATTGTCCTGCTCGTTACATCACTTTTTTATGCTACCACGTAATGATATTATTGAAGGAACATTTGGACTGAATTCAAACTTGTTCTTTACAAGAGATGTTTGTTTATTTGACATCCTCGTCTATTTTTATTTAAAGGGACCGTCAACCGCGATTGACGAAAAAGAACAGTTCTAAAATACCGTATTTTTTACAATTAATCGTTTATATTAATTAAAACATCACGACTGGTATATTACATTACTTGAAAAAAGTTCATATTTTCAGTATATTCGCCTTTATTCGGTAATAAAATTTCGCGAAGTAAAATCGAATGTACATCGCGAAAAAAGTTGACATAATGATATACACACCATAAATAACGCAAGTAGATTGATCATTTTAAATATAAAATATATAAAATTCACTACGCATGCACACTTTGCATTCCTGGGTTTACCACGTGACGATGATGATCAATCTACTTGCGTTATTTAAAGTTAACTGGTAGTTACCTGGTACCTGTACCCAGTGAATTTTATTACCGAATATACTGAAAATATGAAATCTTTTTTCAAGTAATGTAATATACCAGTCGTGATATTTTAATCAATATAAACTAATAATTGTAAAAAAGATACTGTATTTTAGAACTTTTCTTTTTTCGTCAATCGCGGTAGACGGTCCCTTTAAGGCGTTCTTTAATCACTTTAGTCTGTAGTGAAGGTTAAACAAGATTAATTTAGTAATTGTTTGACCATATGAATTTAATGAAATAGTCAGATCATTTTGAACATTTTCAGATTGAAAAGCCAAAGTGCATAATCAATTGGGTTTTCAGAAATTTACACACGAACTGGACAGAATGCAAACACACAGTAAAAAACTTTGATTTTGCAAATATCTCAAGTTATTGAAATACATATACAAATTTCTGTAGTGCCTAAAAGGCAGTTTTTCTTGCAGTTTATACCGATATCTTTAGGTATAGAAATAAATCCTTAAAACTTCTGAAATCGGTGACAAAAGTTCCCGGTCCGTGAAGCAGAATTGTGCAGTATACATGGAATTTAGCACAAGAACACATGCTTATCAAATAAAGTAATTGTGGTGTAGTTCCAATTGCCATAGGCAGCGTAAAAATCTGTATTTTATGCACTACAGGTATTTGAAATTCTAAAGAAAAATTGTTTTAAAAAGTTATTTGGAAAAAAGCAGCACTTACCGGTGTGTAAACTTCCATTAAGGTAGCGCAACCGTAATGATTTCCCGCGATTTCTTCGAAGATTAAAAAGCCTTTTTACCTGTTTACTAGTGGATATCAAATTTAAGCATAAATTAATGTGAAGTTATCGTGGTCGAGTGGTTAAGACGATAGACTCGAAATCTTGTGGGATCTTCCCGCGCAGGTTCGAATTCTGCCGACAACGCATACTTTTTTGCGACGCGCGGTTACTTTTGTAACGAAATTTGATTTAATAAAGCATATAAGCGATGTTTATTGTTAAATGGTAGTCCGGTTTCTAGCAATAACACAAACATTGCAATAACTACCTGTATAAACCAAGCTTTGCATCGGAGTACAAACTTTTCATTTTTCACTAGCGCCATGCTTTTATAGAATATGATATACTTGTATGCTTAAAATAATTACTTTTTATTGCTTAATAATACTGCTTTCATCCATAGTCATCAGTTTAGCATGAAATATGTTGCAATTTTTATGCACATTCTTCAATTTTTAAAATTAAAACAACGTTATGGCTAAATTGGATTATTAACTGCTGAAAATACGAATAATGCATACTGCATTTTTATTTTTATTTTAAAAAGTGGTATTTTTGCTGAATAAAGTGAATCTATGAAAACTATGTTCAAAATATTACTTAAATGAAACTATTTTGAATTTCATTACATTTTGTTTTGAACCAACCCAATTTCTACTTGGCTAAAACCACTTACATTTCATGGCGCTCTTCCATAGGTAACAAGTTAAGAAAAAGAAATGTCTGTAAAGAATACTTATTTCATCTTGATTAAACATTTTACACCTTTACTGCACACACCAACTACAGGCCCATATTTGAAATCTGGATGTACTATTAAACTTTCATATACCCCAGGGGTGCAACTAAACTTGACAAAAGCCGAGCGTGGGGGTGGTAAAAATCAGTATACTTTTTTTAAAGCAGAGAAATTCTACCTAAACATTTGCAGGGAAATGATGATCATTTAGAAAAATAATAATAAATTAGATTATATTTGGAAAGGTGCCCATTTCAGGTGCGCTACCTTAACGTTTAATGGGGAAACGAACAACGTCACGTGATCATGCACCCTGAAAGCGTGAGCTACTAAACCAAAAAGGATCCAATAACAATTTGACTGAATGTTCAAATATCGGTCATCATAACGTGAGTGTCTGTTGACGTAATGACTTGAAAAGTGTATTGCGTCATTCAGTAAAATGACATGACGTTTTAAAAAGTGAGAAAGAAGAAATAGTTGTTTCTAAGACAAGTCACAACAAATAAATGTACACCAGCTTGATGACCACACGAAACTGTTGATTGACCCTAATATGCAGATAAAGATGATGGTGCGAAATTCAATACGTTGAAAGAAGCAAGGCAACCTAGGAATACAGAAAGAATAGATACATTTATATATTACAATAGAGGTCGGTAATGGAAGGGTTACCGACACAACTCAACATTCAGAGGCCGAGTGGGATACCGACAACGCAATGATAGATTTAACCGCGTAAATCGTACATGAACCGAGAATAGATAATACTAAGACAGATACCCAACAGGAAGGTACACACCAAATTCCTTTAAACTCGACGAAGCTCTGATCGAGAGATTGAATGATAGCGTATGATCATCTTTGGAAAATGATATTTAGCAGCAATTTATAGTTTATCAATGAATATTAGGAACCTCACTTTCACTGTGAATGTTTATAGGCGGCATAAAATTAACGTGTTGCAACTTGCCTTAATATGATGTTTGCTAGTGTTGTTTGTATCATGCATTACAAAGTCGTGCGCTCAGCAGTTGCAGTATTTGAGCTTCATGCAGAACTTGTATTCAATGTAAATCACATTACATTAAAGTTCGTGTTTCACTCTTATTCAACAGGTCTTGCAGTTATGTTGAAGAATAACATGGGTATTTTTGTAGTTCTGCAATGAGTATTTATCGATACAACTCTCGGAAATATCATTGCCCCATGAATGTCAATGTGACATCGTTCAATTAGTAGTGCTTAACCATTTAGACGTTTCCGCAGGAAACCTACTACTGTCCTGGTTTCATTTGGATTTAACATCATGTCTTCGCTTGAAAGCACTTTTCCAATATTTTATTCTATTGTCTGGAATGCGGCTTTCCAATTATTAGCCGGACATTAATCACTGCACATGTCTTTCATATATTTTTGCCGATGAGGTCATAAGCACTTCAATGACTCTCGTCAACCGGCGCGACAAGAGGTATGGTCTCTTCTTTCATGTCAAACATTTTACTTCAAATAGTTGCCTAAATATTTCCAGAGTAGGGACTGTGAGTGCCATTAGCTGCTTTTGATTAAATTCACTCAGTGGCATCAGTTCTGGCTTTGGTGTTATTTTCTTGTTAAACTTTTCAATTACCATACTGACCTGAGACCAGCTGTCAATTAGCGCGGATGTCTTTTTACCCTTGATAGTAATAATAGATTAGCATCACCTTCCAGTCTACTAAAATTGTTTAACAGGTTTCTGTTTGGGTATAGTGTTATTTGCACAGACCCCATTAACCCTATCAATAAGAGCTTTTTCCGTTAAAATGTTGTTGACAGTTAGTGCCTATATGATAAGAATCTTGCCCGTTAGATCGTCTGCCTTTATATGAACCTTTTCACCTCAAAATGGTCTATTTACGGTTTGTATCATTTCATTTGTATTCTCTGGTCTCACTTCCACTTCTATTGTCTCTCGATGCGTCTTCTTTTTTGTTAGTACATATAGTTGTTATTCCAATTTTTGTAAATTCTCTTTTATATAATTCAATAAGATAAATTGGTGATCTATTGTCATAGTCTTTATCTATTTGGGTTGTTTTGTCTGTCTTGTGATACTTGCAGTCCCTGCTCTTCTCATCTCACTCATTTTCGCAACTCTTAAATGTGAGACAGAACACTGGTAGCATTCCTAAACTCAGAATTTCTAAAGTATTTCCAATATTGTGTTCATAAAGATGTATAAGTAGAAAAAATGCTAAAATCTTATCGGCAAGAAATGGTCAACGAGCTATGGAGGAAAAGATGAGGTCAATTTCTTTTGCACAAAAATGCGAATCAATAAATATTGTCTTGAAACAAAGTGCCCTATGAGAACATTTTGAAAATGTTCGTACAGTTGTCGCACACTTCAATCCAGGGCCAGTTCAAAGAAATTCGAAGTTTTCTGTAGAGTAGCAGAACATTTAAATCCGTTGATTCATTAGAACACTCACAGGTTACCAAGTCATATTTGATAAGTATTTTAGACGCGGGTTTAAAAAAAAATTCATGTCGTATTGTAAATGGCACGTTTTTGCACAATGCTTTCCGATATAAAAGTGAATTCGAAATAATAAATATAGCGCACTGCAAATTCGGGTAACCTTTTCAGGCGTTAAGGAAAGATTTCCAGACTTGCTGACCGGGTACGGCAAAATTTGTGTTTAGATAATGAAACGATTTCCTTTTGATCATGACCCTACACTGTTTCGCTAGTGTTTCTTTCTCATCTTGAAAGCAAAACTGTGCTTATTGATAGTCAATTATGTCTTCACCTGATAATCTAGAGATCGATTACAGACCGTGAAATCCTGCGAGATGGATTTTAACGCAGAATTGTAACTGGGTCTCTCTCGTACAAAATCGTTCTCTTGATTTATTTATAGAAAAAACATATATCTTAATACCCTCTTCATACATAGTGAATAACAGGTTACTCTCCTATCGTTCTGTAATATATCAGGCGAGGCTTAGAAGTTTATTCGTTTGGTGTTTATCGTACCACATTTTCCTAATAATCTGCAAAACAATCCATTTTTTATATTTAAAATGTACGGATCCCCGCTGATTTTGCTGATCTGGCTTTTACACGCTGACATACATGTAGCAACGGCGTTCGAAAAGACGGCACGAATAATCACTTATTTTAATATCGCACAGAGAAAAAAAGTTGTTTGCACTTCGAATGTGAAGAGTACATCCGCTTTAATTATAAACGTCTTGAATTGGAGATCAGGAATGGACTGCAGCGACAAATTTAATCGACGAACACACTTCACCGAATAGTTAGCGGACGCCATTTTGGAGATGTGTATTGAAATTGACTTTTCGACGATGGTGTCAATTTTGACATAAGCGTGTTAAATCGTTTGCTTGAATAGTTGAGGATTATTATTAAGTTATCATTTGTCTTGACTTTCTGTGCAAACCTTGCGACTGCAATGACTATGTTTATATTGACAATTTATTGTCCCATTGATAACGTCATTTAACTTCTGTAGTGCGGGCTGTGGTGATTTTTAAAAATAAACGTGTTTGTAATTTATGACTTTAAACTAGGATAAAATATGTACGTTCTTGGTATCAAATTGTTTGTTTTGTTGACCTTGATTCATGTTGATAGAAATTGTTGAAATTATTGCAAATCCCACGTAAATCCAAACATTGACTTATATAATAACTTCCTGTTGACCATGATATAAAAAAGTATATCAGGCAACGCTATATCAGGCAGATATCAATGCGGTGGTATGATAAATATTGATAAACTTCAATAACAGGTGCGCTAAATGTATGTTTTGCATGAATTTAAACAAAAGGCAATAACACATAACTTTCAAAAGTACGATTATGCTTCTCTTGTACCATACTTCATCAAGTATCGTGTCACTTTGTGAAGTTTAAATGAAAACCCTTAATGTGTGCATTATATGTTGACTTGCAGATTGTTTGCACTTCAAAAGTACACTATATAATTGGTTTGTGCACAAGAAACATATCATCGACAATACTAACTAAAAAACCTTTAAGAGAAAGTTTTATTGTCCTGCACTGTGTGCTTACCGACAACTTTATCTGTGGATTTATGAAAAGTCATCTATGCAATAGATTATGACAGTATTAAGTTATGTTCTGCATAAACACTAAGAAATATATTAATTGCTATCAAACTACTATGGAAGGAGTTTAGGTAATCGGCCCCGGCATTTCTTTGAAATGCCATGTATATATTAAGTTTTATTATAATTGCTACAATACTTATGAGCTAATGCTTGCCACACCAGAAGTAAACAATGGACAATAACTCTGTACATATTAAAGAAAGTTATAATCCTTTGATATCCGTTTTGCGCTTAGTACACATGTATTGAAAATGTGGTTTAGCTATCAAACGTCACGTTATGCATTTAGCAGTGCATACGAAATAAGAATTATTGTTTGCAATAATGATCCATGCCTATTTGATCTGAGTTTAGCATCTATTAGCGTGTCTTATATTTACGATAACCTGATAGTATATTAAAACCACTCGAAACGAGGTTGCCGTGGCGTAGTGGATTTGGTGTCCGCCTAGCGAGCGGGATTCATTGGTTCGATCTCCATTGGCATCTTTTCTTCGTACTGGTTCTACTTACACGGACTCGAGAGCGTTTCTATAAGCCATAGGCTTTTGATGCAATGGAGATAAAATAAAAAAAAATAAAATAGGTTTGAACCAAACAAAATCACATAGGAACCTTTCATTCCAATTTACAAACGTACAATAACACACAACTAGTCTGCAAAGTAACAACTCACATGTCATTCATCATAACATGCAATACTTAAATCCAACGTCCAATTTTCTTTTTGTCATTCAATTCATTATATTTTTAATATCTTAAGAATTTATATTAACAAATATGATATAAGTGAAATACATGAGTCAATTAAGTTTGAAAGAAGTTATCTAGCCTCTCTTCTTACTGAAACGATTACATCGTAAGAGACCTGAGTCGTATACTGCTGTTTCAAGTGAACAAATACGGTGTTAACATTATTCTAATACTAATAAAATGGCGTTTGACGTATGTATTTAAGAAAATTGAATTGTAACAGAAATGTTGATGTGGAACAATAGAACATCCGATAATAAATGTAGTTGAAGCAAATCACAGAGAGAAGATCACGTAAATATTGCAATATTTTAAATAAACAATACAAAGAACAACCGTTGTTGAGGTATTTAAAATAAGCAGTACATAGTTTAACAATTGATCGTCACCTCATACAGTTATTGCACATATACCTGTCAATAGATAATTCAATTTTGACGTATGATTTAAAACTTGCAATCCTTAATATATTTTGTTTAATGAGACATCCAATATACTTTGTATACACACTTACGAAAGAATAAACAAACTAGTAATGGTTCAAAAATGCAATTAATCTTCAGTAAACATAAAACATTCTATGATAATCAGTTTCTGTCAACGTCATTCGGGTAAATTTACCGAATTACTGAATGGTATTTGTTTTAAATAAAACGTATTTAATAAGGTTTATGTTTGAAAACAGTTCGAACACTTGAATAAACTGCCGACTAAATATACGGAGTTATGAACGTGTCAGTTTACTCCAGGACATCATCTTCATCTGGGGAATGGGCGAGATATTGAAGTATGAGAGTCGAGCGAATAAACATATCTGTTTTTTTTTAAATCAAACGGTAGAATTACGCCGTCATTTTCTCCAAATATAAAAATAATAAACTGAAGAGATTTGCTGTCAACACGATACAAGCAATGTACATTCAAATATGCAGTATTGCTTTGCGACATTTACATACGTCCCAGAACTCTGAAACGTGAGATTTAATGATTATAAGGAAAGTCTGATCCGACGTTTTACAAAATCGTCCTCATTAGCAAACTAATACATGACGACAGTATCATAATCTTCGATAGTAAACTTGCGGCTGTCATACATGAAAATGTAAACACACTGCATACTGCAGAATCCGTTGGGTTTATGGTACAAAAAGTATCTTGACCGTCCTTCGCGTGTTTGCTCCATTATCGGGACACGTTGGGCAGCTCTGAACAATGGAGCCGCATTCCAAACAGGCGACACAGTGGCCACAAGGCTGATAGGCCAACGCAACGCGCCGAACCTTGCAAATCTTACACCTCAGTAATCCTTGCAGCTTTTGAAGTTCATCATACAGATTTATGTTGCTTATGTTGCATTTATACGTCGAACTATTATTTACTTAATGTAACAGTTTGTTATTAAAAATAATCGGATGTTATGTGACATGCAGGAAAAATATGTAATTGTTTATCCATTTTTAAGGACTGCAGCATAGTTTCACGAATATTTGTTTTTACGGTAACGCCGGTTGTTACTGTAACGCCGGTTGCGCAATATTTGTATTCTTTTTCGGACAAGAAAAAAAGCAAAAAGAAACCAAATGTTAAGAAACCCAAAAAAGCATTAGACAATGTGTGTTCCCTTAACTTCACAGTAAAATTAAATCTCATCCATTGGAATACAAAAACGTTTGTATCGCGTGATTTAATTGACACGTAAGTGATTCCAAGTTGGACTTGTTTAAAGCTGAAAGCTTTCTTCTGCATTTAGCATACGTCTCGACCACAATCTTGTTTTATTGCATCGTGCTTCACCTGCAACTGTATATATGCGCATATTACTGAATTGTGTTCGCATATATGTTTTTTATAGAAGCTGATTAAAAAAAATTGTGATATTTGTTTGCATTTAACATTAAGACAAAGCATGCAATACGATATTTGTATTCGGCTTAATCGTAAATGCAGCGTTGTTCGTATACACATGATCGTACCGCGCGTGTAACACTCCATGTATAACACAAACAAGACTGCAAACAAAATGAACATGCGATCTAGTATCTTCATAATTTTTTGTAATGTTTTGTGTCATTTGAGTTTAGAGTTCACTTACGGACGGATACTATTAAGTGCTTTTTCTATTATGATACACTGTGTTGAAATTAAGCATGCATATTCTTTTAATATGATTTTTTTATTAATCATATGCAGTTGTACAGCAATTCTGAACAAACGCACCCGTAGATTTAGCTTGTTTTTCGGAATTTTCTTTTTGGATGATAACTATGGTTTCATTTGGGTCAGTTTGGGTAAATCTGTGTTTGGAAAGGCAACGAATAAGGAAAATGTTTTCATGAATTTTACGACTATAGAATTCATGACATTTTTATTTTCCCAAAACTAATATGTAAATCATATCGAATCGATTTAAAATAATATTAAATACAAAAAATCATATTAAGAAATATATGCATACGTTCTTTCTCACTTATGAACTCAATTTGCTCTATTATTGGCATAGGTTATGGTTACATACTGATGATAGTTGCTATGTTCAAGAAAAAAACACCAATGGTGACCATAGCTTTTTATTCCAGTTTATGTTAAAGAAAGATAGCTCTAGCAAAGTAACACAATTATCATATTGTTTCAGCCCAAACAATAATAAAACTGCCGCCCACGTCCTTAAACGTTTATACTTATTATAAACCCACGAATACGCAACCTTTATTTAATTACTGTATGCTATTTGAGAGATTTAACATTTACCTCTTGAATATTTAGTTTGAAGTCCTTAGCCGATTCTAAATTAAGGTAATAACATTTCGTGTATTATTATTGAAAAAAAACACATGGTGCAGATTAATGTGTAGACAGGTCACAACTCGACCTTAACTGATTGCCTAATGGTAGCTGCGCAAAAACTAATATGTGTTTGTTACCAAGTCCGAGACACGAATTTCGATTTACTTTGTAATTTGTTTGTTAACATTCAAAAACAATTAGCACAATTGTTGTACCATTATGTGTCCAAATCCGTACTATCAAAATTACATCATAAAGTCAGCGTTTTGACTGCTAAATTATACACACAATAATGTGAAAAAAATCATACAAGTGTATAAATTAATTTGAAAATACATGAAAAAAGTGCAAGTTCTATAAGACCAGTACCGTTTTCCCAAACGTACTTTGCCAAATACCATTTTAGTTTCTGAAAATGAAAAAAGTGACCAAAAACGTTGTTTTTTTACATGAGAAAGACAAATGATTAAAACCTGTAGTCTGGTCCCTCAATATATGACATAGAGCCAGGGTCGGTGGAGCTTGCCTTTTACCTGAAAATAAATAATTAAATCAAATAAATAAATAAATAATGAAGTTGAAAAACATACAAATACCGTTTACACGATTAATATAATAATCAGTATTCTTTTCAGCTTGCAAAGAGACATGTTTTTGGTTTATTATCATAGTTTCGGTGGATACCTTAATTGAACTATAGAATGAAGTAATTGGTTAAATGTAAACACGTGCGGTACGGACTTGCTACTGATTGAAACCAAGCGGGTTCCGGAATATGAATTTCACCTTTAATCTGTTTATTTCACTACATTTTACGGACAAAAGCACACCGGGTAGCGGTGTGCGTTGATCGCTCAATTTTATCGGATTTTTGACATACAATACTCATATATTAATCAGTCTCGAAAAGTTTCTGCCCGCGTCATATATTTTCGCAATGCAAATCATGGGCCACTTAGTTGCATAGACACTCCGACAAATGCTATATCAACTGTATATGCATACCTCAAGACGAAATACGCCAGGAAAGTCATTGTTTTGAAACGCATTGTTCTCTATCTTCTTGCATTATAGGTTTTTCTCAGACAAAATACGAGTTTTTGGTTTTCCATTGATTTGCTTCCTGTTTTCTGTTCCTGGCCTTAAGGGAATAACCCACAGTTCCAGACTGGTTTACCACAAATGGCGATACCTTTTTCCAAATACAATTTTGGTAAATATAACCCATCTAAATGTATAGCCTACATCTCGATGAAATTTATCGAATACGATTAGGCACGAATTCATTTCCTTCGATCAATTCTAAATCTTATTGTTATTGTTATCCTCATTTATTAATAAACATTTTTCTAAACAAACTTATTTGTTGAAATAATTTACGCCGGCGTTGTTTTTACAGGTCTCAAATTTAAAGGGAGGTAAACACTGAGAAATAACAAACACCAAAATCAGCATCCGGGAAGTAATCACTAAATTCCGATCGCTGGCGGGTACTGGTGGTATATAAATTGCGTCCCCTTGCGAGCAGTTTACATGTCTAAATTTTTTATCAATTTTCCATTCGCTCTCCGGAAGCAGTTTTTACCTGTGATCATGCGTAATATTTTGGTAAGTTGCGATTGTAATCCATCAGGAACACGATTATTCACCAAATTTGAACGTAATTTTGATTTAACTTTTCAGTATTTTTTAACTTCTTTTTACTTCGTCTGCACTTTCCCCGGTCACATTTATCATTTAATGCATATGGTTACACATTGCTTTTTAAAGATTAAGCCTCAAACCACATAATCTAATAAAATGTTGATCTCCCCCGAATATAATTAGTATTGGGCTGTAAATGTAAGATCACACATTTTATTATGTGCAGAAGTTAGAAGGAGTAAGAAGCCATGCTTGCAAACATCATTTTTGTACCACAACCTTACCCTTTTGTCAAAATCAACAAAAAAGGACAGTTACAAAATGTCTGTTATATCTTTTAATTTATCAAATTTTATGGTTTTTTGATGGTTTTCCATTTTGAGAAGCTGTTCTGCCAAGTGCTGGATATCACGCAAGCCATTACATAGAGCAAAACTGACAGTTTTCAGAAATCAACAAAGTAGTGGTTCCTGCACTATCAAAGTTTCCAAGGAAGAAAGATACAACCCATGGTTATCTTGTCCATTGATTTTCTTGGATGGAACATGTGTGAACTTTTATAGAACTGTGTAGATTAAATATATGTCTGTCTGCATACAAACATCAGCTACGTTGTTATGAAGATGAGATGTTCAAACAATGTCAAAGTGTTGTAAAATTAAAAATTAGAGGGCAATTAACATGTTGAAGAAATACGAATCATTCATAGTCTGCTTGTCGACCAGTGCATGCCAAATAATGTTAAACTAGTATTAAAAGTATGTTAAAGGACTCACTACCTAGACCACTATGCTATGATCATATTTTAGTAAGACAGTGTAATTCTAAACAGTAGCAACAAGCTTGTTTATTTAATGCATAAAGGTGATTTCCTGTTTATTGTGTAATTAATCAATTCGCTGTTACTTGATGTTTCATGATAAATTATAAAACGCTTGTCCAAAACCAGCATTTTTTTTTTAAAAGGTAATACAGTTTTATAAGATATTGTTTTTAAACAAGCTGAATACTGTGCTTTATTATACTTATTTTTCATGCATGTATTAAATGGTTTATGTTACATAAGCCATTAATTTCACAGTTTTTCAAAAGATAACATCACTTTGTGAGTACATGTACGTAAATATTCTTGTAAGTTAATGACAGTGTTTTAGAATTAATGTATTTTGTTACTATTTTAAAAATGCAAATAAGTGATTAAAGTGTTTTAATCTCCAAACATTACCATACACCTTTGTATATATATATGTACTAAATATATTAACATCTTTGACATGCTTCTGTTAGCAGCTAAGCATAGAAAGACAATCATTTACAATAAAATAAGCTCTTACGGTTGGAATAGATGCCTTTTAAACTTGAATCTAGTAAGAATGTTTCTTAAGGGGTGTTGCGGCAGTTTATTTAACCGAGGATATATTTATAGCAACACCGATGATGCTATTATCACAACTCAATATTTTTGTTATCATTATCATCAAAAATGACCGAGATGGTTCATAATACAATTGTCAGTGGTTCGATCCCAGGTGGTGATAACTTTGTTTTAACTTTTTTTTCTTTCTTTAATTTCATTCTTGTTGTATACTGGAGCTTTTTCGTCCTGTTGTTTACATTATCAATTTAAAGCATTAAATCACAAACTTCAAAACATACCGAAATCTGTGACATGTACATGTCCGTTATTAATGATTAAGGTCGAGTTTGATAATGTATGGTCTAATGTTTGTGATTAAATATTGTTTTTTTATTAATCTCTGTTGGTAAGCTGTTGTGATCCCAGTTTAGATTGTAAACAAATTCTTATGTTTATGCATATTTATAACAATCTATGTACCGGTACTTGGGTTTTGTCTAATTGCTGTATTTTATGAAATTTGACGAAGGCGGTAGGGATTGTTAAAACAAAAAATCTCAGTTTTTTTTTATTTGTCTTTTATAATAACAATACGTAGATGAACATATTTGAGCAGTGTCGCAGAATTCTATTGACGTTTTTTTATGGGCTGACATAAAAATTATAAAAAATAAATTTCTTAAAATTTAACTTGTGTACTCCATTTTATTGGTAGTGTATGGTTTAATTAAATGGTATATGATGTATCTTAGCTATATATTATCTACATGTTGCAAATTTCATAGGTTATTAAATATTTTTACGCAATTAGAGATTTTTCAGTTTTATTGAAAAAGTACATGTTATATGATGGTGAATAAAATCAAAACAAGGCCGAATGACCCTATGTTTTTGTTTCATGTTTCATATAGTATTTGTATATATATCTTAAATATAAATTTTGGACTAAATCTATTAGATGGAAAAAATCAGCAAAACACCCCTTAAGTAATGTGATTTTTCTCAGGAATAACACATGTGTCAAAGTTTGTATCCGATTATAAAATGTTAATACAAGGTCGCCAATAACCATTTTGTTAGCTTACCTCCTGCATGAGGGTTGGGTGTCCTCTTGGTTGGGTATCTTGGAGGGGGCGTAAGCTTGGAAGGCTGTGAGCGGGCAGGCACTGGAGGCGGCGTCTGATTGGTTGGTTGTGTGCGGGGGTAGACGGGAGGGTGGTGGCTGATTGATCGCTTCCTGGCGGGCATAGAGAGGAGGCTCCTCCCCGAAAACGATCGATAGGATCTGTAGCAACCCCAGCAGATCAGAGTTGGGCTGGAAGCATATCAGAAAATACGAGCCTCGCTCTGGAAAACCAGGCACAACACATGTCTGAAATATGTCATCCAAGATTTGCCTGTCCAGTCCGCATAGGCTGATAAGGGACAAAACTGTAGGCTTTACTTGATGTTTGCTGAGAATAGACTTTCTTTAAACAAAAATACCATAAGCGCTGAAACTGTCATCCCTGATTGGTCTTGGCGGACTTGTAGAAATAGTGATACAATATATTTCAAAGACTTTTACTAGTGTAGTGCATAAACATAACGATTTTTTTACAATTTATGGAAAAACAAGTTGTACAGATAATTGAGTATTGTGTGCACGTGTTAATACAAATGTACTAAATTAGAATCTTATAGTTAATAATTCGGTCAAATACTGACAGCCAACCGGCGCAAGTTAAATAACGTTGGGTAATCCCAGACCAATGTGAGGAAAACGACCACAGTTATTTTAACATTGAAACGTCGAGTTAAAGGCATTACTACCTTTAACATGTTTGAGATTAAAAGAGGAATAGAGCACCTTTCGTAGCAATATTTCCGATTTCTGTCTCCATAGTGTTCGAGTTTACGGACAGTATACTTTCTAAGACCAGTCGATGACGAATTTCCATTTCATAATGTAAACGACCATATGTTATGTTTTAATTGTGCTGTTTTATTATTGACGTCGGCTTGCAGGTGATTTAATTACGTAAATAAATGAAAATGTATGTGAATTCTTAGAAGCAATATACCTATTTCACGTGTAATTGCAAACTTTTTAATCATGCGAACGACCACATTCTGATCTTATAGGTGAACAACAACACATCTAATTAAAAAACCCACAATTGTTTGTTTATATTTTGTTTTCAAAAATAGGGGTATAATAAATATTACGATCTGATCATTATATTTCGACTATTGCATTTTTATGTTCCGTATATTCGTGTTCATTTTGTATCCAAAGTAATTGACCAACAAATCAATATGCCCCTAAACCAGTGAATCAAATAACTTATTTGACCACTTATCTTATCAAAGTTTGATTTATTAAATTTAATTTACAGTTTCAACATTCGGTTTGTTAAATTCGTTTGTTTGCATGCATAAGTATTTACTTAAATTAAAAAGAATCCTGTCGCAATTTAGTTGCATAGCGTATGTACATCGTGAAAGAGGATATAAGATCAATACAGTTTATATACTACTTATAGAAAAGTTACCAACAATGTATTTTATTAAAGATAGCATCATTGCATTCAAGTGACACTTGAACCAATTTTTTCGAAAACCTCATGAACTTTGTTACATTTGATCCTGAAACATATGTAGTGAATGTTTATACTTTGTTATTGATATTCCGATTTGTCCCGCTGTTTCCGCAAATTGTTTCTGTTGACGAATTTTTTCTTAATTACCAGAGCACTGCCACAATAACGGCGTGTACATTATGTTTATTTGATTTCTCTGTCTGAAACATTAAGTTTAATTTTTAATTTTGATTCGTTGCTATATCATGAGTTGCACGTGTTTTCGTTCGCATAAACGTCTAGTGTGTGACCGTTATCATATTTTATAAGTCCACTTTACAAACGCTAGACCATTATGTTACTATTTTTTCCCCGTCCTAATGCCCTTAAAATGTGTAAGCGATTTGTACATGTGTATGAAATCGATCGCTTGAAAATTGACGAATTACACAACCCATCCTTTACATTAAGAACAAATAGTTGTTTGAATCGTCAAATAGAGATTGTCTTTGAATGCCCTCAGAAAGCATGGCAGCTAAGAATTTAAACAAACCACCTATATATAAGATGTATTGGCGTGGACGTTGCATCGTTCTTGTCCACAAATATCAAAGTGTTTAGGTAGAAAACGTCAATACATACCTCATGTCTCGATTGTTTTCTGTCAAAAATCTTGTGTTTGTTTGCATTTGAGCTGACGTAATTAAATGTAATTTTTATAATACATGAACTGTACACATTAGGTATTTCATTGCTTTTAAAGTAAGTATTTAAAGTAAACTTACACTTGAAATAAGTTATAACACTGCTAAAAGGTGTTTAAGTCATTGAACCGATTTAACAAATATGACACTTATACAGTATTGTTTACGTACATAGTTCCATTCCCTAAGATATGGCAAGTCGACTTTCCCGTTCTGGTCAACGTAACGCCCAGAGTTGATCTGCATGGTGGCGGTTGGTGTTACAAACACAATTGGGGCACTGCAGGGGTGTGTGTCCATTAGACAGACCTTGATTGGGATGTTGTACACGATACCTGTAGATGTAATTATTCAGGTACGGAATAAACCACACATAGACGACGAGCTGGAATATATATTTCACAGCTTTATATAATAGCATACATATTTTAGTGTAAAATAAATGCTCTCTGAAAAATATAAATGAATACGTGGTTTCAAAATGTTTGCCAAGAAAGGACATTACTCTTATACAAACATTAACTCGAATTTAGTTCATTTTAAACATGGATCACTTTCGTGAGTTGTCTACATGGTTATCAGAACCGTCAATCACTATTATACACGTAAAAGATTCAAGGGAAAATCGTGTTGGTAATACAATATTACACAAATGAACACACGGTATATTTCTTGTCAATCTATGTTGGTTTATCAATAATCGATATGTAATCAATTTGTTAGCTGTTCTATTTAGTTTCATCGTATTTTGTTTAATGACTTATCATAGAAAGAACAGGCACCATCCCTTCCCTTGACAAATTATATCTACATCACTGACTTTATTTTATTTTATTGAATTATGTGCCTCTGCTAGTGTGTCGATAAAGCTATCGAAGTAATTGCAGCAATGAAATGATCAATATTCAAAAACTTCTTCTAACGATAAACACTATGTTAACACAAAGAACATTCTTCTTAATCTGGAAGAATTAACAGTTTGTAGCTTAAAGTGATATTATGGGCATTTTTCACTGTTGAATTGAGCTGAAAAGAATAACAAGGTCAAAAAAGTTAGTTAAAATGTGTTTACTGACCAATTATCTGCAACTCATCTTGCTACCAGTTGTTTATAAAAATATATATTATATTCGATATTTTACGTGACTCACCCATTCCTTTAAGCCGAAATGATCCGTAAAACAAAATAGTGTCTTTGTGTCGTATGAAAGAATCTGCACTAAAACTAAATTAAGATTCACATCGTAAATCGAATCATTTTTGTCGTCAGTTGTCAAAACGAAAGTACGGTTGATATTCAAATGCATTATTTTTCTCTTTCCGTGATATTGTTTTAGTATATTGATGCTGCATTAACAAATATAAGTGTATATGAAGTGAAAACACCAAAAATAAACAACGGTTGCGATAGACACCTATAAACTGTAAGATGCCCATAATATCACTTTAATAGAACGGTTTGAACAACCGATCTTCATGGCGTTACTTTCGATACTCATTAACTCCAAAATTTGTTGCACAGGTTGCAAAACACCTCTTATATTGTAACATACTATAAATGCTGACCGTTGTATTTCGTAGGGATCGTTCCATACAGTTGCAGGAGCATCATATTGCTGCCATCTGTGAACACTGGAATTTAAGGTAAGTGATATAATTCATTATCTGCAACATCACTTTGCTTTCCGTCATTTTCATATTAGAAACACTCATTACTTATATAGTTATTACTGCTCAAGAACGTTTAACACATGTCAACAAAAGTGATACTCTTGAGGAAAGCATTACTGGCCTTCGACTTTAAACTTTGTCGCATCTCTCTCATTTTTATTCGAATCACTTTCAAATAAATTTACTTATACCGCGCTAACAAAATATTTTCAGCGGGAAACAATAATGTGTGAAATGTAATAGAGTTATCATTAATATCCTTACAATACAAACCTCGCCTTTTTATTTACGGTTATTTGTTTGCATTTCATTAACTTGATTAATACAATTAGCAATTAAGAAAAAACATGGACATATATGCTTATATGCAGTCATAATCAGTATGCTCGTAAAAGCATTCCTCGGAACCAGTCTTTATATGCGCGGAGGTTGAAACTGGCTTGGTGAATATTACAAAATAGCTTAGATACGGGTCGAGATGGGAAGAATACCAATATCATTTCATTCATAACCCTTCAATCGTTTATTTGTAAACCCACGTATTGTCATCTAAATGAGCTTTCGGGGAAAATATATGTTTATTGCACACCAAAAAAGTAGCATGTAATGCCTGTAATTATTTCCGAATGTAGTCAGTCAACTTAACACATGTATAGAAGTGGAAAGTCTGAAATATTTTGAATTCAAATGAATACTATAGAAGGAGAGTGAATGTTATGACGTGGATATATTAATGAAACATGCCAAATTTAAACTTCGCCGCTGCAGTTCGACTGTCCTAACCCGAATGAAAAATAATCGCCAAACTACACTACTTTCAGACTTGCAAACACACCTACATTTGTAGCTTTAAGCGCATGGCTTTATGGGGAATTTATTAATGTCTTATTCGTACAAGTAAAGGATGAAAATTAAGTATCCTTAAACGCTCGATTTATATTTTTTTTGGAAATTCATTCAAAGTATTTGACTAAATCCAATATGTTTTAATGGTATATTATATAAGCTTTAAACACAAAAATCACGTTAATATAAAAATATTAAGAGCTACTACTGCAACAACGAAATCGCATCCAATCATAAATATTGTTTCCTAAATGAAGCGTTAATGATAAAGTAACGCACCCGATTGTTCTTATTTTCATATGATAATTTCAACACAACAGATTATAATCAATCGCACGCAAAATCGTTTGATATGGACAGTAATCTGCTCAAAAAACTGTTCCAAAACGAAACCAAGATATTTAACCTTACATCATCTGCATAAAATGTTTGTCGGTAATGGCTAGAAATATCATAAGTTTACAAACTTTGCGCATAAACTGATTAATCATTTATGTTTAATGTGTCGATGATAAGACTGGCATTTGAAATATGTCTTACCATAGTCCTCATAATGCGGTTTCAATCCTGGAAATGTGTTGATTGCAAGAAGAACATCTGACTTGGTATCATCTCGATATTTGTACTGGAAAAAACAGACCGAATTCATATCTTATTTAGAAAGACCAACTACTGAAATGAATAGTCAAGATGGTGTTACTTTTACGTACATATGGTCGTGTTTCTCTACTTATGGAATGAGTGATGTATTGGACGTCATCATTGATGACGTTCATTCGAACGAATGATAAAGGGGGCTAAGTTTCGTTAAGTTGAGGCATATAGCCGCGATTTGGGTCTCTTGAAAACTGGCCGAACACGTTTGCTGAAATTTGACATGTATATGGACAAGAATGCGATCTACCTGTTGGCGTAGGCGTTATACCTGGCAAAAATCAAGTTTTCGAGTATTTTGTGTTTAGACTTTTTTTGTGGGAACGAGCACGCGCTCAAATAAACATTGTGACGTCACTTCACAAACAGCGCTAGAGATCCGCCATCTTGTAACGCAACAAAGAAACTCAGTGTCATAAATTCAATAAACACAGAAAAATATGATTGTGTTTTATAATCATTAATACAAATGTCTATATTTTGTGCAGCGGATGTTTATTAAGACAGATACGGCAGAATTATGTAAGTATCTTTGTGTACTTTACAGTAGATTTGATAGTGGTAAACAACTGCGTACCGGTTAAGTTCAATCTAGCCGATTTTACTACGCAAGAAATTTAAGTATCTCACTGGCAAATTGACACATAAACAACAATCGCATCCGATTTACATCCACATAATATTGTGGGAATCCGATGCAATGCAAATTACTCATGTTTGATAACGTTTGATGAATTCGTTATATCAATATGCATTAACTTTCAAGGGGAATAATTTTAAATTGAAATGTGCGATTCAATGACAGTGTTATATTGGGATAATAAGTCGTTTAGCCGTTATCATGATAAGTATATTGTTTGTTGTGTTTCATTTTCATTAAAAACATACTTTTACTGTTTTTTCCTTAAAGTAAAACAGTTCAGTAGTCATTATATCTTGAATTTAAAATATTGAAATAGATGTCGGATTATTCATATTTTCGGACGTTGCTACGTAAGCTAGTTGTCAACATAATTATTAATATACTGATTTACCTTTTACGCATACAGTTGTGCAACTGTTGTCTACGTAATGATACGCTGTTTAATGTCTTCCTGCCCCTGATGATAATAAGTATTTATCTCAACAAACCCCAGCAATGTCAATGGTCTGTCAACATAAGAAAAATATTAGCTAAAGAAACTTCAGCGTACAATTTATATAGCAGTGTCCGACAAATCCATTTTTTCATTGGGCTACTGAAATGTTCAGCTGACGCCCGCCGGGCTACTATAAATCTATAAGAGCGGTAGCCCGTTTTATTGACAGACATACGTAGAATAAACACGCTGACCATGTGTTTCTACACCGTGTCTTGTTTATAATCCGATAACAAAGTGCAATCAATTATCTTATCAGTCACCGATCACTTGCGGTAATGTCGTAAACAGTAAGAGTGAATTTTAATCATTCAATCAGAATCAACATTTGTCGTCTGCTAATAATATAATGAGAGCCGGTTGGATAGTTGGCGCACATGATGCAACATCATTTCGCAGTTTGGAATTCTTTGTTAACCGCAACTATGAGTAAGAGCGACTACGTTTTTTATGTCGTTAAATATCCAAGGATGCAGAACATTAAATAAATCAAAACAATAGCGGATTCTTCAAAACGGTAATGAAACCGAAAATGAATATTAATAACAACGCGGTTAACACCTGCTAATAAGTTTGCATTGTCAATTAATAATTGGATTGATCGACTGTTAATCAATAATCCCATATATGCCCAATTTAATTTTTTTTAAACCAAATTATGGGAGGGTAATATAGACGATGAGAGTCATAAACACAAACGTTTGAAATTTTCTTAAGTGTCAATTGAATTTCGGCATATGATTCTATTTAAAGATATGATGAAATAAGCTCCCAATCAGGACCGTTCAATTGCAACTTGCGTAAATCACCTGCGACGGTTTGCACACGTTGTGTACAGCTATTTTAGGTTACAAAATTCTACATTTAATAAATGAATTTCTTTGTCCAGACAGGGACCTATACAAACGTATAACCCCTGGTCCAGATAAAAAGCGCACACAAATTGGCATGGGTGTATTTATTTGTAAATAAAAATTTTGTAGTGGGTACATCATTGAGATCATTTAATTTCCATTAAAAGTTTCGTTGTGAATTTCAACTAAAGTACCGGGGTATCTCGCGAATTATTTGGCATTGACATTTCCTCTTCATAAAATATAATGTAAACACGCTGTATCGTTACGGTAACACTCAGGGCTCGAATTTAACTTTTTTTTTTCTACTTGCAAAACATTGCGAGCAGCTTTCATACCAACTCGCAAAATCAAAAACATTCTCGAAAATTTTGCTGAAAACATAATTTAACGTTTTTGTTTTTTTTTACTCAAAGGTTAACTTTGCTTTATCTTTCGTATTGTTATTTACGCCTGTGGGCAAAAAGAAACTAGTTATTTTTCGCTTCGACACCATGTCTGTTCAAGTTCAATGAACACGTTTGAATTAGTAGACTGTTTAACGTTCTCTGTACCAATACCATCCGCGAATCTGTACTATATCTTTACCAGTCTACATACAAGGTGCGGACTTCCGCATACGGGTATATGGACGTTCTATGACCTACGGTTTAGCGTTCAGAACGTCAAGCATATTTAGCAATATTACTTATTTTTTTTTCACTATTTCTTTACTCGCAAAAAATTACTAGTGGCTTAAAACTTAACTCGCAATCCGTATTTTTCACTCGCATTTTGCGAGTGTGCGAGTGTTAATTTCGAGCCATGACACTGTATCAGTTCCTTCATTATTGAAACAATTATTGTATTGTATACTGACTGCACACTAGTGTCGTAACATACGGATGCAATATGTAAATTCGGACAGAACTTAAAGTCGGACACAAGTAAATAAATGATTAATACTCTTGATTTCTTGAAACTCGGTATTTGTTGTTAAAAAGAGCAATTGCATTGATTAACACCATACGAGTCAGTCGTATTGATCATCTAAACGCTTTATTTACGTTTCCAACTTAATGTGCTGTCCGAATTTAAGTACACATACATGTGCACATACATGTAATATCTACATGTAGTATATGATTTTCTTTGGTACATTTACATTTAAGTACACGGTGCCTGTACTGTAACATTAATTAACGATATTGACTGTGTACATCAGACTACTTGCTGTATTATGTATATGTATGTATACATATTATGTATATATGTAAATGAAGAAATAAAATAAAGATGAAAACCTGCATCTTATCATTTTGTAGGAAAATTATATGGGCTACCAAATATTTTTATTGGTAGCCCAGTGGGCTCCCTGAAAAATAAGAAATTTGTCGGACACTGATATAGTATTGACATACCTGTATGATGAAGCCAACCCCGTATCGAAAGTCAACCAGAGTCGTAACATATTTATGTCACGCTATAAATCAAAGAATACTCATTTTCTTGGATACATTTCTACATATATTGGTGAATGAATATAAATTACTGCACCAAGGAATATTTTAAGGTTCAAATGTTTCAAATGCATCTTACAATAGATGAAAATAACTCTCATCAGTCTGAAATTCACAATTTTGACGCCATTGTCGCTTTGTCCAAGACTAGTTTTAATTTGGATACTTTCGAACGACCTTGACATTTTTTGCTGAAATTGTAAACATTACTTTCGTTTTCTGAAATCTATTATTTGTGATTAACAACAAGTCTGGTGGATTATAAAAATGATTTCAGTGTGAAGTTTTAAATATTTACTTTGAGTTTGTATTTACACTACAATTTGTTCACAAAACAAGCCAGAATATTCTAAAATACCGGGAAATGTCATTCTGAATTTGAAAACACTTGAGCACATGGTATGTTACTAAAAGTAGAAATACCATCATATGACCGTGAAATCTCGGGAGATTCGCATTTCAAGAAAGTCTGTCACATCGCTGTTTTTCTCGATATGAAAGAGCAGAATAGATAAATTTTAAATGTTTAAGATAGTATTTTGTGAAAGAATGTATCAGTTAAATGTGAAAAATGTCAATCTTTCCAATCAAGTGATTGATATGGGCCAATAACTGCATTTAAAAGCTGTTTTGGACCGGTCTTTGTAAACTGTCGACTTTCGGCATTTTCTGGTTGACTTTCCTAATGGGGTTGGTCCATAACTATAAAGTCGCGCCAGTCAAAAATCATAAAAAGCGACATTTAAAGTTATGGTAGCCAGAATTCAAAAAATATGTACAACTGAGCAATCAATCATGACACTCTGATGCCTCAGGTTAGTGCAGTGATTTTTCCACCAGATTCTCACCAAGGTGATCCCGGTTGATTTCACCACAATTGAATATATGTCAGTACACAAATAAATTATACAGCAGGTAATGACAATCGATAAATGTCTTAGTTTTAATTTAATTGTTCGCACAAATTTGGACACTCTTTGTGTCTGAGATATGTTGGGTTAAATGACCTTTACAACAAAACATACATCTCTGAATCTGCGATACATTACAGTTAAAGTTTAACACATGTAAAATACCAGTATTCAGATCTGAAAATATTCTTAAAAAATTGGATGGTATGAAATACATATATCTTGTGACGTATTTTCATTTTAAATCTTGAATTTGATGACTACTTGAATTTAATGACGACAAGTCGGACATGCAGTTAAATATTTTAATACGTCTATCGTGTGACATAATTTCATTTAAACTCTAGATTGTAACGACATTAGTCTGACGCGTGCGGCTTAATTTTGTTTAACAGTAAAACAAAAATTAAGTAGACTATCAAAAAAATACAAAAAGTGTACTTGTAAATAAAAACTCCTTCATTCCGTATAAAGATTGTACGTTACAGCAGAGCTCCAGATAACTTTTTTGAGTAATTTGGTTAATACCCACTACTTTTGAGTTCAATTGGGTATTTTCATATTCAATTGGGTACAAAAAAATCGGTACCCACTACCGGGTACTTTAATTGACAATTGGGTACCTTTGTTTTAAAATTGGGTATGTTCATTGTCTTAAATTCTCACCTGCTTACCTGAATAAGCTGGTTGTAGTTCCACTCTTAATTGATTAGTTTCAGAGATTTTGTGTAATTATGTAGATGTATCCATAATATACAGTCTTGATTAAAACAAAAAGTTCAACGATTTTTTTCCACCAGTTTTCTTACAATGTAAGCACTGACAGCGATTGCCTCCGACATAATATCGTCAAGAATTAGTTTCACTATATTTTCCGCTTCTGATTTTGTGTTGCCTGCGGTTAAATATCTTAAAATTGAGTTTTTTTGTTCCTAGGATACGATGTTTCCATTTTTAAGGCCTCAAGGTTTCGACATTTTCACAACAATAACATGTAGTCACAAAGACACTTTTTTCCGTACATATTATTGTGCTGAAGGTTATACTGAAAGCACTTGGACAAAGCGGAAAGAATCCGGGTATTTCTGACCAGGGTATTTCCGGGACAAATTTACTCGTTATGCAAAGGAAAAATATGATATGCGTAATCGGCAATTTCAATTGGGTTTCGGAACGCATGGTTTTATTTTTCTATGCGTTATCGGCAATTTTACATTGGGTATTTACACAAATGCGCACCTTATCTGTAGCTCTGTTACAGTAATCTGTGAAACAAAGTCATTAATAAAACAAAAAAATATGTTTGACCACAACGGTGGCTAATAATGTTTACGAAAAATACAAACAATATAGATTTATCTATTACATAACATGTTAGAATTTTATCATGCATTTATAATCACTCATAAAGAGATTTCAATAAACAGTTACATGCATAGACAGTTTTTTTAAGCCAGTGTCTTTTGAATTCAGAAAATAATCCAGATAAACCATAAAATTGGGAAAAATAGATAGTAAACCATAAAATTGAGAATTTATATTATAAAATGCTGCTTGAATTTCTTTTTACCTTTCATATGTAAAAGAAGAAATATTATCTGCTAATGCAAAATATGCGTAAGCTGGTTTATGGTCATTTCGTAGCAAAAGAGAAGAAAATAAGTGCATTAAATAAATGAATTCATATTTTTGTATCTGGAATAGTTGTACTTTAAATAGATCCTCCACCCTTTTATGACCGACTAAGGGCTAAATTGCTCTCCGACTTGAAATGAAAAGGCCAATGGTTGATCGTGTAGCGTTTATGTGCAAAATTTGAGAGCCAATCGATAAAGCTTGTTGATGCCAAAACAGGTAATAATAATAATTTATTATCAGGTACATGTACACAAGCAAATAAGTATATTTAACCCTTTCAGTGCAGGAACCGAATTTTAAAGGCCTTTGAAAACAGTTTGGATCCAGATGAGACGCCACAAAACGTGGCGTCTCATCAGGATCCAAACTGTTTGCTATTCTGATAGTATTCTTTGAAAAAAAAATGAAGAAAATGCTGATTTTAGAAATTCAGCAGACGACATTTTAGCAGACGACAAATTTACCAGCATGCAAAGGGTTATTAAGATGCTTAAGGTGTGGAAGACTCATAATCAGGTTTGGTGTCCCTCAAACCCTAAGCGTCTTGTAATTCCTTATGCAGTTTGTATAGATAGTGCCGCATCCTGACACGTAAAGCTTGTGCTTTGTTGGCAGCGTTAGTTGGCTGTTAACAGGTTCATTGTGGTTATCTCCAACATCAGTCTGTCCGTCTGTCCTAGCCACTATCTCCTACACCATAAGCACTAGAACCTTGAAACTTAAACACATGGTAGCTATGAGCATTATGTGCGACCCTGCACTATTTGGAATTTTGATCTGACCCCTGGGTCAAAAGTTAAAGGGGATGGGGTGGAGACGGGTCAGAGATTTTCACTCATTTTTAGCTCGACTAATATATATGAAATATATATAATGGAGCTATCCTGATCACGTCGGCGTTACCGTTAGCGTGCACATGTTAAAGTTTGTGTACTACCCCAAATATTTTCTTTGTCCTTTAACAAATTACTTTTATATTTTGCATACATGCACTTCTTTACCAACATGACCCTTATCTATAAACAAGAGCAGACAACTGTATCAAGCATTTTGACAGGATTATTGCCCCTTTTATACTAAGAATATGCATACACTGTCACTCCAATATAACGCGGATGACGGGGTCCAAGCCACGCAACAGCGTTATAAACAGAAAGCGTTATAAGTTTTGAGCTAATTTATTTAAGGGGCTATAAAAACAGGTAAAGTATAGCCTATAATATAGGTCTTGTGTATCTTCATGCTGTGTTGTCAACCGCAAATACATGCATGTAAACCGAATCGAGCGATAACAGTATAACTACCGCTTTTCTAATGTGCACATTTATCCGATAATCCAATATAATTATATCACTTACGAAAAAATAATGTTTAACATTTATGACAAGAAATATGTTTACGAACTTCGTTAACAAATTCATATGCCTACGCCATTTTTCAGAAAAATTAGTACAGTGCATTATGGGACACAGCTTTCATTGAACGAGCGAATTTAAATTTAGATTGAATGCAATACGATGCAAAATGATACATGTACAAAGAAATGTTTTATTGCGTCATACGCAGCATGTAAAAAACGTGCTTTCCGTGGACTTTCTGATAACTGGCAAAAATTTAAGTGCATCTCTGTTAACTATTACACTGCGTTAGCATGTAAATAAATCGTCAGGATTTTTAACCAGGTTTTCCAAAGGAAAAAAATGGTTATTAGATTGGCGAATGCGGGCGGGCTGGCGGAACAAGCTTGTCCGGGCCATAACTATGTCTTTCATTGTCAGATTTTATAGTCATTTGGAACATTTGTTCACCATCATTGGACGGTATGTCGCGCGAAATAATTACGTCGATATCTCCAAGGTTAAGGTCACACTTTGAGTTCAAAGGTCAAAAATGGCCATAAATGAGCTTGTCCTGGCCATAACTATGTCATTCATTGTGAGATTTTAAAATCATTTGGCACATTTGTTCACCATCATGGGATGGTGTGTCGCACGAAAGAATCACGTCAATATCTCCAATGTCAAGGTCGCCACGACTAAAAATAGATTTAAAAAAAAAAAAAACTTATAAAGGGGGTTAATTTTGTTTGTTCATTTCAAAAGTTCAGTTTGACTTTTCTCCGTTTATCAGATTTTTTTTTCACAATGAAAACCTGGTTTTGTGACAATTTTGTCCCTTGTTAAATGTATTTTTCGTATACCTACTGAAACATTAAACACACACAAAGATAACTTTATTTATCAAGCATGTGTAGCATATAATAAACAATAACACACTTACACAGCCATATTTTATACCAACGAAATACAATACACGATAAATATGGAACATAAACAGGTAATAGTTTTAAATAACTTTAATTTGATAATTAATCCGCTTGCACTTGCCTTATTGAAATTAGCGCATCGAACCGCTCTGATAGGGAATACATGTAATAAACACTGACTCGCTTGTTTTCACACCTTTATTGACATTACACAACAGATTAACACCAATTAGCTGTCGAGTGTTGTTTAACCTCTAATCGATTAAAATCAGTTAAACGGGCGGATAAAGCAATCAAGCTGTGATCGCCAGCTTCTTTGAATTTATGAAAATACATGAAGTTGCATAACATGGATTTGAATCAGAAATGGAAGGTTGGAGAAAAAAAGGGATCCAAGGATCCCCCGCGTTATATTGGACACAGCGTTATAACGGACCGCACTATATTGGAGTTAAAGTGTATTATTGATAAATCTATGTTAAAGTTTGCATACCACCTCAAATATTTTCTATGTCCTTTGACATATTGCTTTCATATTTTGTATACTTCATAACCAACATGATCCCAATCTATAAACAAGAGCAGACAACTGTATCAAGCATTTTGACAGAATTATTGCTCTTTTATACTTAGAATATGCATATTTTTGATAAATCTATGTTAAAGTTTGCATACCACCTCCAATATTTTCTATGTCCTTTGACATATTGCTTTCATATTTTGCATACTTCTTTACCAACATGATCCCAATCTATAAACAAGAGCAGAAAACTGTATCAAGCATTTGACAGAATTATTGCCCCTTTTATATTTTTGAAACTTCATCTTTTAAATTACCACCAACCCACATAAACCACCCCTCTCCATGATGGCTTACATTAACCTGTCAAGCACTCGAAATCTCTTAAGACAATAGTTACGGTCAATTTCAACCATGCATGGCCACATTACCAAACCTGGGGCGCCCCCTGGGTCAAACATGCGGCGTGGGAATACGCGTCGGCCTCTGCCGCACCATTCTTCACCAATTGACTTCAAATTAATACTAAAGATTTCTTATGACAACACAGTGTCTCGACCATCCATGTTCACATTACCCACCCCAGGGCCCCGCCCACTTTGGTGGTAAAGATCCCAAGCTATTTCAGCATAATTAAAATCCAAGCCATTTTTGTGGTCAAGACCCGAGCTTTCTCACCATAATTAAAATCCAAGCCAGTTTGGTGGCAGAGACCCCGAGCTATTTCAGCATAATTAAAATCCAAGTCAGGTTAGTGGTCAAGATCCTGAACTATTTCGGTATAATTAAAATCCAAGCCAGTTTGGTGGTCAATTTTTGTGGTAAAGACTCCGAGCTTTCTAACCATAATTAAAATCCAAGCCAGTTTGGTGGAGGATACCCCGAGCTATTTCAGCATAATAAAAATCCAAGTCAGTTTGGTGGTCCAGATCCTGAACTATTTCGGTATAATTAAAATCCAGGCCAGTTTGGTGGTCAAGACCCCAAGCCTTTTCAGCATAATTAAAATCCAAGCCAGTTTCGTGGGGGAGACCTTGAGCTATTTCAGCATATTTAAAATCCAAGTCAGTTTAGTGGTCAAGATCCTGAACTATTTCGGTATAATTAAAATCAAGGCCAGTTTGGTGGTCAAGAACCAGGGCTTTTTCACCATAATTAAAATCCTAGCCAGTTTCATGGCCGAGACCTCAAGCTATTTCCGCATATTTAAAATCCAAGCCAGTTTGGTGGTGAAGATCCTGAACTATTTTGGCATAATTAAAATCCAAGCCAGTTTGATGGTCAAGATCCTTAGCTATTTCAGCATAATTAAAATGCAAGCCAGTTTGGTGGTCAAGAACCCGATCTATGAGCATAATTCAAATCCAAGCCAGTTTGGTGGTAAAGATCCCGAGCTTTTTCAGCATGATAAAAATCCCAGCCAGTTTGGTGGTCAAGATCCTGAGCTATTTCAGCATAATTGAATTCTAAGCCAGTTTGGTGGTCATGACCCCGAGTTATTTCAGCATAATTAAAATCCAAGCCGTTTTGGTGGTCAAGACTCCAAGCTATTTTAGCATATATTTTTTCGGCATAATTTTTTCTTACCCAATTGTTTTCGTACACACATTTTTTTGTACCCATTTTTTTCTGTTTTTTGACTGAATAATGCCCCCTTTTATAGTTAGAAAATTGAAAATTTGGTTAAGTTCAGGTCTACTCTTATCCTATTTGTGTTAAGGTCTACTCTTATCCTAAAGTATCAAAGCTATATCGTCTACTTAATGTTATAAGTCATGTAACTGACATTTTTAAACATTTTATTTCTTTCCCATTTTTGTTTTTTTATTAAGGCGACATACATCAACTGTTTAATAATAATTATTAAGTCTACCTTTTTGGTAAAAATAATGTTTTTTTAACCAAATTTTCAAAATGGACATTACGGACACATGTCATTTGCTGAATGTAAAAAGTAGCATAACTGATATTTAGTTAAATTTTCAGGAGAAGGAAAAAACTGCTTTATTGAAATAAAATAGGGATACTAACAGAGTAAAACAAACACATGGGATGTTTTCAGATTTGAATACTGGTATTTTACGCATCTTTAGGCAGTTCTGTGTACCAAGGATAAATACAACACTTAAACATTCATGTACAATGCACAATACTAAAAACCTGAATTGTAACTGTAATGTATTTCAGATTCGGAGATGTCTGTGTTGTTTCTAAGGTCATGTGAAAAATTAAGTTTATATGTTTATAGGTTTAAAATTGCAAATTGTCCTCTTACTTGCCCTTGTATTTCAAGATAGAATACTTTCCTTCCCAGAGGAAAGAGATCTGGGTTTGAATCCCAGTGGGGGCTTCAGAGGATGATTCATTTTAAGAAAAATAAATATATTTGCTTTACTTTGTCTCTAACCTAACCAAATAACTCTGACAATGCCTTTACAAGTATGCAGTTTTTGATAATTCAATTATGCAAGAAACATGTATAATTTTAGGGTAGACTAAGACAGCAAACTAAGAATGGGCATCCATTTTAGTTTTTTAAGTCAAAACAACAATAAATGCATATAGGAACACATATTTAAATTAAAATGCAACAATCAGAGGACATAATCAATTAAATAGTAAATGACTACTTTAAATATTTTTGAGCACTGTTTGTTATTCAGAGATTTGTGAATATGCCGTTTAATGTTCTTCCCATTGAACTAATGCAATATGTGCTGTGGAACTGGAATCATATAGTGTTGGAAAGCTTATGTTTCACGTCTAGAGGGTCCTTGCTTCCTGAAAGCTGAAAATTGTATATGATCTCCCCACTCATTCCATCCCGCGAAACCCTTAAGGTGTCGCAAGTCTAGTACGATAACGTGAATACAAAGCATCCAGTTTAATTAAATTGACTGTGCGATTCTTCAACAAGATTAAATGGGCTTATTGAGTTGTTTTAATGCAATAATATATTATTAAGTATTCATTGAATGAGTGTTTAAACTTAAGGTCTTCTTTTCGAAAACCACAGAAATAACTTTTTTAGATTGTAAAAAGTCGTCTACTTCGTTAGTTACTTTTTGATTTTTTTATGATACCACGGAATAATTGTATAGAAGGAAACTTTGGGTATCATGTCAACGTGTACTTTACAAGTGAGGTATGTTAATTTGACATCCTCATCAACATTCTTTTTTATCAGTTTAGTCAATCTGTGGTGAACGTTAAACAATGTTAATTTCATAATCGTATTTGATAATATCAATTTAAGAAAAAATTAAAATCATGTTTAACATTTTACGAATCAAACGCGTGAGCTTCAAAGCCAATAGAGATCCAATCACAACTTTACTGGATGTAAACATATCGGCAATCATCACGTGCGTGTCTTATGAGGTCATGACTTGAACAGTTTATTGCATCATTCAGTTAAATGGCATGAATGTTTTTAAACGAAATATAATTAACAAAGTATGTAAGTGTTTAAGATGGATGATAATTATTTTATTTAATTACAAGTGTTTGGAGTATATATCTCGAATGAAAACGGTAACATTTCAATTGTTGTACTCTTTAATAGTGTATGATGTACTTCAATAAATTGAATTTTAAAGTTCTGTGTTTAACAGTTTCCACGTAAATTTTAATTGCTAGCGGCATTCTACAACGAGCGTTATTTTCAAATCATTTTGCGGAAATAATGCTACAATTTCGGATGCACAATTCGGATTCAGAAAAGAGTGTTCAGCCGTTGATGCCATATATATTCTGATGTCAGTTGTACACCGATTTTTAAAATGAAAATGAGCGTCTGATTGTTGTTGCCGTTGATATGCTTAATTGTTTTGATAGTATATATCGCAATCCATTATGGCTAAAAATGTACAAATCCGGTATACAAGGCAAAATGTTACGAATAATTAAAATTATGTATGAAAATGTAAAATCATGTGTAAAAGCATGCGCGACATACTCTGAATACTTTAGCTACGCCGTTGGTTTACGACAAGGGGAGGTAATGTCTCATATTCTTTTTTCATTGTTTGTTGAGGATTTGGAACTTTGTTTACAAGACAGCGTTCATTCTGGTTTAAATATAGAATTTTTCACTTTAATGTTATTTGCAGACGATATTGCCATTTTGGGTAAATCACTAGAAGAAATTTAGATTATCATTTATCATAATTGTAATCATTTAATGATTTCAATCTCATGCAGACAATATTTACCTTTATTGTAACTCAGTGGGACTTACTGTTAATACTAGAATTCGTCAAGATAAGATATGGACATATAATGGAAAAACTATAGAAATGGTCGATAATTTTAACTATCTGGGCGCTATTATTAATTATACTTGTAGTTTTATATTAAATCAGGAACATTTAGTAGGAAAAGCTCTTAAGGCTATGAATACTTTAATTCTTAAATGCAAAGAGTACGATCCTAAACCTAGAATATTGTTTCAATTGTTTGATGCCTTTGTTAGCTCGATTTTAAATTATGCATCAGAGATATGGGGGTTTAATAAATTAAAAGATATCGAACGCATTCACTTTACATTTTGCAAAAGGTTGTTACATGTTAATAGCAACACATGTAATGCAACGGTGTATGGTGTATTAGGTAGACACCCACAATATGTTAATATATATTTTCGCATTGTAAAATATTGGCTTAAAGTTGTAAATAGTGAAACTATTATAATACAAACTGTGTACAACCAAGCGATAAATGATTGTTATAAAGCGTATAAAAAATGGGTATCGAATGTTAAAAAGTTGTTAAATGATTATGGATTTTCATATATATTTGAAAATGCAAATATGATCAATACAAAGTTGTTTTTATGTGAATTAAATGTAGAATTATAGATACATTTAAACAAGAATGGTTTGGCAATACAAATAATAGTTCTGTTTTAGATATGTATTTGATCTTCAAAACAACTCTTGAATACGAAACGTATTTAGATGATCTGCCAAAAAGTGTGCATCCATACCTTGTTAAACTAAGGACTTCTGCCCACCCTTTGAGAAGTCAAACTGGAAGATACACGCGTAACCATATTCATCATAATGAACGATACTGTCAATGTTGTGATAAAACGGACATGGAAGACGAATTCCACTTTATATTTAAATGTCCATGTTTCCGTCAAATACGGCAAAACATTAAAAAACTGTTTACTTTGTGAATCCATCAGTTTTAAAATTCAATACTGTATTGAACTCAACTTGTAAAATTGAAATTATAAATTTGTGTAAATAGATGAAGGAAGCTCTAACCGTAAGAAATTCTATCAAAAATAATATTATCAACGAAAACTAAGTATTTGCTTACTGCCGGTGAAATGATATTTTACTATACAGTCATACTACTTTGTTAATTATACTTTGTCTCTAATTGTTAGATTACATTTTGTTATAACCCATACGTTGTAATATATAGACACATGCCAGTATGTTGTATTATATTTCATGTATTTAGACGATGAACATTTGTATAAGTCTTAATAAACTTTATGTTATGTTCTGTTCTGTTCTTTTATCTACTTGTCATGATGCGATGTTCATTCATTCATCAAAAGTTATTGAAATGCAATTTAAAAGGTAATTTATTTAATGAATCGATCGTGGCTTCGTTAGTTGAACAACTAGAGTCTATAATTACCTTCTTACAACGTTTGATCTTATGAAAAAGAGGACGATGTAGTTAAAATGTATCGATTGTATCGATTGTAGCCTTTTAGAATATATTATTTATCATTTAATCTATTATTTGGATGCCTAACACAACTAGCAAAATCCGACATGTTGTTAAACTCGATAAAAAACACTATCGAAAACATACTCAAAATCGCCATCAGCATTATAAGCATCATCATCGAATTCAGTATTTCTGCATTTGATTGTTTTTGTAATAAAGCATCTTCTTGTCTGAGTGTTATGTTATATGAAAAAATGGTTAAAAATAAAGTGTTAATAATAGTGAATGTCATAGTTGACTGGAAATTTTAAATGAGTTCAATGATGATATAAAATTTAATACAGTGTTGACTTTTGACTGAATATTTGGTTTTCTTGTGCTATCAAAATAAAATATGCACGTGATCAGACTTAGAATGCCGAATCATTATATAATATCCAAGTATTCATTTTTTATGGCAAGTACGATAGAGAAGCGCCATTGAAACGCAAAAGGCAATAGCAAAGCTGTAGCCAGGACAAAAGTAATCACAAAAAACCATGGTCACCGTAATAAATTGATTGTTTAAATGCTCAACATCTTTTTTATGAGTTTCAAAGAAAATTGTTTTTCCGTACCTTTAATTTTAGATTATTTAAACAAAAGGTTTGATTGTGAAAATCCCTTTGTAATTATTTTATTTGTATTAAGGATATGAGACTCAAACTCTTGTTGAATATTTTTTCATTGAATGAAAGTCTATGAAAGTTACTACTTTTTTACTTCAAAGTGCCCACAATAAATGAATGAAGTAATGTTATACAATGTGCCTTAGTAAACTATGTCATTGTTTTCTACTATTGTAACATATATCGTGTTATATTTTATGGTACACCATTTAACAGTGCATTCTGTGTATTGTATAATTGAGCGTGTCAACATCGATGTTAAGTGTTTATCTGTGATCCTTATATGTGATTTTCTGTGATTAATATATTTGCTAAGCGATTCACTCCCCTTAATTACACTGCAATGAATTAGCAAATCGTGTAGTCAATAAGATAACATTGTTATACACATTTTCAAGTTCATAGCAATTTCAGAATAATGACTATTCCATTTCCGACATCATTTTAAATACTTTAGCATAAAGTATATTAATGACGTTGACATTAAAATATATAACAATTCCAAAATGGTATCAAGGTTAAGATTTACTGAGCAATAAATGAAGTAGAGATGGCTTGAGACATCCCTGGAACTTGAAAGGTTGTCCCATAAAGACTTAGAATTTCATGTTATTATTGAATCAGAGTGACATTAAACTTCAACCTGTAAACACGTATTAATTGGAGGAATTTTAAACCAGTGACATGTTTAAGGAGACAATATATTCGTCCGTCGTCCGTCGTGGTATAATGAATTATCTGCATAATTCAAGTTATATAACAGACTCAAAATCCTTACCTTTCTACACAAATCGACTGTTATCTAGATGATGATTATACTCTTAATGTTTAAAAAATGTTATTCGATATTTTAACATATCGATGTAATTTTTGACATCAATATATAGTCATTATAAATTTAAATGTAACAATTGATGTACCGACATTTACATTTTTATACTATGCTAACATTATGTTTATGCTCATGGTTAAGTCCACATACGGACGGTCAGACGGGCGGACAAACGGAAGGACCGGGAGGTAACCGAATCCCTTTCCGTAGTAACAGATAGGCGACTAAAAACGAATTCTAAGGCAACAAATGTATTATGACCACTGTATACATATATCGTAAAACCTTTTTTTGTAGCCAGGACTGGGTTAAAGTGAGGATAATTAGAATTTACTTCCAAGATGGCGTCGTTTTCGTGTTTTTCCTGAAGGAGTAGCGGATATTTTCACCGGGAAAGCCACTTAATATTTATATTGCTTTTTAATAAGTACACCCGTTCGGCTCCATAGTGAGCTCCCTTCGGATTTTTGTTTCAATACCGTAGACATCGGAATAAAAAAATATTGAAGCAAATTGACAATACATTTGTTGTTTAATTTCGTGACCTTCGAGAATTTGGCTGTTCAAATATCATTTCCTCTTATAATATACAGTATTTGTGCATGTTTACAGTACACAATAACTTAAATAATAAGTATTTAATCATTGCGACGCGTGTTTATCTATGTATTCATTAAATTCCGAATTATAGGGTTCAACCCCCTTCGTTTTGAAGTAAGTTAAAACCTACCTTACTTAAACACAATAAGCTCCAGATTACACATACCCCCATCCCCCCTGTACTTGTACGTATTAAGAACAGCTAGATACTAAACAAAACATTTTAAAGCCATATACCTTCTTCAGTGAATAATTAAAGAACTGTTCAAACGAAGACATAGTTTGCGATGAACAACTTACACGTTATTATATAAATCAAAGATTGCTATAAATGAATTAAAACCGAAAGTCACAAAAGAGGAAATTATTAATCGATTTAGGTCCTTCATCCGATAAGGGCTGAGATTTAAGTAGCAGGAAATCTCTTCAAAATGCCTTTATCTCTGCACACGAAAAAATCAGGGTCAATAATAACTTTTAAAACAACTTAAGAGCAAGTGACACGTTTTTGTACTGTGTGCTTACCGACAATGTTATCTGTGGATTTAACAGAAGTCATCTATAAATCGTCAAGTGTAATGATAACTATAGAGAGAGATAACGAGAGAGAGAGAGAACGAGAGAGAGAGAGAGAGAGAGAGAGAGAGAGAGAACGAGAAAGAGAACGATAACGAGAGAGAGAGAGAGAGAGAGAGAGAGAGAGAGAGAGAGAGAGAGAGAGAGAGAGAGAGAGAGAGAGAGAGAGAGAGAGAGATAGAGAGAGAGAGAGAGAGAGAACGAGAGAGAGAGAACGAGAGAGAGAACGAGAGATAGAGAGAAACGAGAGAGAGAGAGATATGTAGATGAAAGAGATAGAGAGATAGAGAGAGAGATAGAGAGAGATATATATAGATATATATATATATATATAGATATATATATATAACTAATAATAACTATAACTATAACTATAACTATATATATATATATATATATATATATATATATAACTATAACTATAACTATAACTATAACTATATATATATAACTATATATAACTATCAATATATATATGTAATTATATATAGAATATTATGTTAGTTTTAGATTAAGATCAAGTTTATCATGCGAGGCATAGAACCATGGTAGCGCGAGGCTTGCCGATGGTTCGGGCCGAGCATGATAAACTTGATCTTCATCCAAAACTAACTAATATTATATTTATCCTATTATTTTCTTCCATTTTTTCATTAATAAACTTTAAGTATCGCAGTTTTTGACAATTTTGTTCTTCCGTAGTTAGCAAACCCGAGTGAGTCATTCCGCGTAGATTTTATAACAAAGTACATGTAGTCCCTGAGATAACAAACGTTTTATTGAACAAACAACCTTTGTAACATATGCCACTCATAATATTGTGTTGAAAACGAGACAACGCTCATTTATATCAATAACAATAATTCAATAACGATAGCTCTATATTATTTTCGGGGCACTGGAATTCACGCGCAATGCTCGTCGTAGTCAGTCAGTTAGCGAAAATTTGACATGTGCTCGCGAGAGAATTTGAATTTCAAGACTTATTTATTTAGATCTGTGAGTGATTCTGTACTCGAAGAGTTAATGACATTGAAGTTTTGGATGTTAAAGGTTGCCCCATAAAACTGTGATGTTAACAGCCTTGCTGTTGAAACCTTGAATTCCGTGTTTACAGTGGAAGTGGTGTGGTGGGTGGGGAACATGAAATCTGAATTCAAAGTGTATTCAGGAATTGTGTCAGACACGGGATTTGTTTGTGAGGTTAGTGTTGCTGTACATGTTGTGTTTGTTTTTCTGATTGTGTGTTCATACTTCGATTGTGCTTTTGTTGAAGTTGACAATATAGCTGAACATCTTTGAAGTTGCTTTTCAGTCACTGAAGAATAGTTCAAGATGGACTGAACATTCTTATGACCAGTAAAAGCCATAATTTCTGTAAGAGGAACATCATGGCCTCGCAGCTTCTGGACAAGATGTTTTCGCGCAGAGTGGTTTGTTTAACGTTTGCCCTCTGGAAGATTTGCTGCCACGGCCATGGTTTTGAGCATCTTTCCTAATTTGACCTCTCCAAGGCGTTGTCTCAAAAACCACTGACTGGAGCAACCCTCTCTGGTGCGCGGCGCTAGGTAAAATGGATCATCATCGTTTGAATATCCATCTGGTCGCTTTGCTGAATAAGCCTTGTACATGGCGATTGGGTCACGAGGAGAATTTACCCCAAACATCTTGGGGTTGACCTTCCTGTAGTCGCCCAGATTCTCACCAGTGCGTGTTTGTGTCTGCCTCTCATGAAACTCTAAGAATTCATCACCCTCGGCAGTGGTTCGCAGCTTCACATCTCCCCATCTAAATAAAAGGTATGCAATGTTTTTTGTTTTGTTTGTTTTTTATGATAAAAATCTTTTTTTCTACTATTGCTATTTTTGTACACCAAAAAATAAATAAATACACAAAAATACAGTCATGGCCACCCCATTTTGTGATATATGAGTCGCGAATTGTTCAAATTGTGAAAAAACGAGTCGAGAACTTTATAAAATTGTGAAAATTTTAGTCGCAAACTTTCTATAATTGTGAAAACCTGAGTTGCGAACTTCTTGTACTTGTGAACATTTGAGTAGCGATTTTCCAAAATGTGTGAAAAACAGCCATTCTTACAGACGGAAAAAAGCCCTGAACAGTGCCATTTGAATAGTTATGGCTTCCATAACTTAAAATGGTGTTTTTTATTATTTTGAATGGCGCGCCTTTAAACCGGTCTGTCAGTACTATATCTACTGTTTGCTAGAGGTCTTTAAGCTATCATTTTAATACTATGTTGATAATATTTGTGAATAAATTTAGATGTTGTATTCAAATTTGAATTAAAAAGTAAAGTTGTTGGCACTTCCACAATTTTGTCAAATTTGGTGACATTGGACTCTGGCATCGGACAGCGACACCCCTGTAAATCATTTGTCACACTAACAGTATCATTCAACAATAATTTTATTTGAAACAAGCTTTTCTGCATTGAATACGGTTTCCAAAATTTTATTAGTTTCATTAGTTTCCAACAAAATTGTTAAAGTTGCTTTTCTTAAAAAAAAAACACATGTAATTTGAGCTATCACTAATGATTGAAAAAATTCATTTTGATAAAATTGAGTTAACCACCTCAAATTGTGTTGTTCTGTTAATTTAGATTCACTCGTACATGCATGATATACATTTCGATTTCAGAATTAAATATCTGGCTTATTTCGCATTTTTCGACATATGTTCTTCTTAACTTTTTTTTACACATTTTATATTAATTCATAAATATTTGACAAAATCGTATAATCTCGCTTTAACATTTCAATTGAATAATCCAGTCAAATGTACTTATTGGTGTAATTTACATTTAAAAAGAAACACAACTACAAGTGCAGATTATATGCTAGTTATTAGAAATGCTATGAATAATTTCAATAATTTATGCAATTATTTGGATAGACTTCTTTTCATTTTTTATATATTAAGAACAGAAATAAACCTGTTTCTTTAGGCTCTTCTTTTTTGCATTGAAGGTTTCACGAGTAAACAAAAAGTCTGTTCCGGAACCGGACATAATGCTGTGTGGAAAAAGATGACGACGAAAGTACCGATCCAGCGAACTTAAAAAGCCTCTCAATGAACTTGGTTCATAGTCCGACCCATCCGATTTAGTTAGAGACAGGATGAATCTTGCCACATAGTGGTCTAACTGATCAACGGGAATTTCATGTATTTGCTTTGTTTTGCCTTGTTGTGCAAGATATCTGCGAAATTTGTTCATATCAGCAAATGTTTTTTTTGCTGTGTTTTTATTCACTTGGTCAGTGATAAATTTATTGACATGTTCAATGTAAACATCCTTAAACTCATTGCTTTTTGAAGTTTCTTGAATGATTGAAACCTTTTTTTGATCATTTATGGGAATGTTCTCAGACGCTATATTGTCAGTCATGTCAGTAGCAGGTTGTTCCAGTTCATTGTCAAAATCAAACAACACTCTGGCATTAAACCCAAACTTAGCCTGAAAGTCTTCATATGAAAGTTCAACAATATCTTGTGTATTTGCAATTTGCTCATTAACTTCAGTTTCAAAGTCACTATCATCTTGTATTAAATTAAAATTTGGATATTCAATATGAGCAGACATTTTGTTGAATTTTGTTCCGTTGCAGACAGCAATTTTGGTGCAGAATATTTACAGCATAAATAAATGAAAATAATTTATAACAAGAAAACAAATGTTTTGTTATATTATTTATTTCTTTATTTTATATTATTTAATAACATTCTGAATTAATAATAATTATAAATCCATTTATTTATTTATGCCTATGAGATCGTTGAAAATATTAGTTTCACATGAACTTTATGAATGAGGTCAAAAAGTTCCGACTATAAATAGCAATCTGAAAATACCCCAATCCAAAAAAAGCGATAGTATAAAGGTCATGTTTATACGATCGTTGTTATTCTATCGATATTCATCTGGTAATAGGATAAATAGAGAATATCATGTTAGTGTCGGATAGAGATCAAGTATATCATGCGAGGCTGAGAAACATGTAGTGCGAGGCTTGCCGAGCGCTACAAAGTTTCGAGCCGAGCATGATAAACTTGATCTCTATCCGACTCTCACATAATATTATATTTATCCTATTATTTTGTGGTCGTTAATCGTTCAAAAAGAGTAAATATACTTTAAAATTCAAAGAAACAGCGCTGGTATATATATATATATATATATATATATATATATATATATATATATATATATATATATATATATATATATATATACTTTTTTTTCAAATGATAATAACAGTATGTAGTATGCATGCCAAGTTCTACATGAAAAGAAAGAAAAGAAAATTCCTATAAAAGGAAGGAGTTAAGTTTCTAGGGCCCTGCACTTCTTCGCAATGTTTTGTATACATAAAGTTTAAGTGCTTCAATGCTTAGGGATTTATGCTTGGCACAGCAAACGTTAGCACAAATGTCTGAATGAATGAAGAAAGTAATGGTCATTGATCGCGGTATTTTCTCTTTAAACCATGCGTCATGATACGAATCATATCACGACCTGCGGAATTATCAGATGTTTAAATTAATTTCGTGTTAATAATGTTCTTCTTCGCACAAGAAAATTGACTTAACGGCAAACTAACTGCAAATCCTGAAGAGTTATGGTTCTTGCACTCTCCACTTCCTCTCCAATATACATTTCATATGGGACATATACACTCTCATGATATAAATAGCATGTAGAATAAACTTTTATTTATTTATAAATTGGTTATGTGTAAAAAAAAGACAACAACGCAGTCATGGTTTACCCAAATATATTTTGTTTGCATTTTATTAACAACACAAAACGTGATTAATGTATGCAATTATTGTTAGATGCATGTTACAGCCAAAAAAGCAAAGCAATGTATTTATATGACAATTTAAAGACCATTAATGTGACGGATCAGCATTTTAAGCAAAACAAGTTCGAAGTTAAAAACAAAACAAAAAATGCATACATTCTATTGCTTTTGTGTGTTATTACATTTTATTTTTTATTAAGACTGTATTTTTTGTTCCTCTATCTACTAACATTAAAATTAATCACTTTGTATAAACAAAAAGAACTATAGAACATTTGTTATTTCCTAAAATTATGAATGTGCAATAATTAAGTAGTGAACTTCGACCTATAAACGTTATAGAAGCTCCCAGGACAATCATGCTCAGCATTTATTTTACTTAGAATCGTTTTATCATGTCTATGAAGATTTTAAAATATTCTACAATTTCATATATTAAATTAATCTTAACTGTATGATCTAATATGCATGGTGTATGTAACTAATGTACATAAATGAGTTTCCATAATATTAAAAAATAATGCTGCTAAAAACAAGCCGTTGGTATGGATGGTATTTGAGGGTTTGACCCTGTGACCATTTCTAAAACCTATTGTTAAAACATTATTAGACCTTTTACGAACGAACGCTTGATAAACAATAGTATTGAGTACACGAAGGAACATCACTGGACACGTCAAAAATAATATGCACGTGATTGCTTTAGTTATAACGGAAATACACACAGCAAACCACCGCTCATAGTGCAAATATTGCTTTTACTGCCCCGTGAACTTGAGCACATTTCTTGGGGCATATTGGGCAGCTCTGGGCCTCGGGGCCGCAGTCCTCGCAAGCGATACAGTGACCACAGGGCTGGTAGGTCAATGCCACACGTCTTACCTTGCAAATCTTACACCTCAGTAAACCTTGCAGCTTTCGAAGTTCCTGAAGTTCCTTATCGATGGTTGAAGAGTCGTTCCCTTAAAACGTGGATACAAGCTTGTATGGTTCATGATGTACAAAACGCATTCATACGTGATACTTTTATATATCTTCTTTTAATTAAAAATAACTATCGGATAATAGAGAAACATGATATTTTTGCAATTATAATAATCAAATGGTGCTAAATCTTTAAACGGAATGGATGTTTAAATGCGTATTATTATGAACATAAAATTACTAAAAAATACCTACATGGAGCTAACTTCAATAATCAAAAGCTATATATATATATATATATATATATATTCATAATAATAGTATAAATAAACCATAAACTTATTATATAACTGGATCAATTATTGACTTTGCGCTATACAAAAAAATAAGCTATATACAGTCCACTCTCGTTATCTCGACATCGGATATCTCGATATTCTCGATATGTCGAAGTAAGCTCAATGTCCCAACTTTTTTTCCTTCTTTATTTAGATAAATAAACATCGCATATCTCGATTTTCGTTATGTCGAATAATTCGATATCTCGATATAAAGTTTTGTCCCGAGTCCCGATTTTACACGTATTTACTGTGGTTTATCTCGAAGTGCGAATAAATGTTCCAGGTTCGGAAAAAGGTGAGAACATGTTTCTTTGATACTTCACCGTCTCGCTTCGCCCGGCTGCTCCCGAAATTGTGCGGTAGGAAATTGATCCGTTAATTGCATCAATGATCACATGTGAGTAATGTCGTTAGCCATTAACACTTGAGTAAGGTCTGTCACTTTAACTGCCACTTTAACTTCAATTAACTGCAATTCTTCAAGCCTGTATCTAGATCTGGGGATGTTGAGTAATAAAGATAATAAAGACAAGACACAAAATGGCTTATCATTTTTATTTGATCCTGTACTAATAATCGATTGAACTTTGTATTTCAAACTACAAAATGTACATGTACTTTTCAGTATTCCGGAACATGATTTACGCATGTTCATATGGAAAACCCTCGTCTTGATTGGACGTCAATTGGATCATAATTTTAAATAGCAACATTACCGGATGGTTACTCGACAGTTTAGAAAAATTATAACCGCATGTGTTCATGCAATTCTGTAATACTTAAAACGTCATTTTAAGCATTTAAATAGCAAAATTAATCGTGCCTTGTAAAAACGCGTATATATCAGGTAGAGAGTATTATGCCAAACGGTGACGGCTTTAGTTAGACAACTGAGCAGGTATTAAGATGTTAAAAACAAGGTAAATTTTCGTCTCATTTTGTCATTGAAAAAGCCTAATCGGATATCTCGAACTCTCGTTATCCCGATATTTTTTCTTGTTCCCGCCGACTTCGAGAGAACGAGAGTGGACTGTATTTGCAATGTTAATGAAACAACATGAACATAATAACGTATTAACTATATACCACATGTACATCATAGACAATATAACATTGCAAAACATTTTTATTCGGTTTAACGCCGTGTTCATCAGTATTTCAGTAAATCACGGCGGTCTGTTTAACGACTCACAGTTTTTCTGTGATGGCTAGTGAACCAGTGAAAATTAAATATAATTATGACAATAATTGACAACTATCCGATTTGAATCAGAGGTATATTTGATTTGATTTGATTTGATTTGATTTGACAACATTAAGTTTTGCTTTCCTTGCTACTTATATTGTAAAACGAGCGGGATAGAAACCTCAAACCATATAAAACACATCCATTGCCATGACTGGACTATTAAATCTAGTTGTACAATTTCGATAACTAACGAAAATATACGAACATTTCCCATTAAATTGACTACTTTGATAAATAATAAGTATATGTGGATGTACTCCGGTGTTTTATTAAATTGAAGTGATCTCAAAAGAATTCCTTTCTTTTGGACTAAAACCCATCCTATAGTTAAAATGTCATTTCAGAGGATGAACAATTGTTTTGATGACCCTTCACCATCAAGCAAGCTTTCTAGTTCTTGAGTTTTAAACAGTTCTAAACAGAAGTAGCATATTTTATTACAGGTTTAAACTCACAATAGTTATGTTTTCCTTCACTAATATATATTAAAATATCTTGATACGTATTGCGATACAGTGTTACTGTGCTACATAGTGTTGTGCGCGGATTGCCGATTATGATAACCCTACAAATCATCGACATTTTTACCTGTAGTAGGATCCTAGTCGCTCGAGATACAAGGGCAAGATTGAGCAAGGGTTCCTGTTAAACATAATTTAAAACGTACACATACAAAATGCTGTTGATGTACTTGCAAATAGTGTGTAAATACCCAGTGTTTACTGGGAAACGCTCATGTTTTGAAACATTGGCATGCACGAAGAATAAATGCGGAAAAACAAACTAAGCCATTTTCAAGGTTGCATTTTGAATGTGTATTATTAATTAATCGATGTTCAATCAAATACTGCAAAATGTATACACCGAGTCAGATACGTTCATATTCCCTTATTATTCGATTTTCAATTAAATACAGCTAAATCTATACGCCGAGTCAGATACGTTCATATTCCCTACAAATCATCGACAGTGTTCACTTGTAGCCTGATCCTTTTCGCTCGGGATACGAGGGAACGATGGAGCCAGAGTTCCTGTTAAAATAAAACGTACTCGTACAGAATGCAGTTTCGATACTTTATTTATTCTAAATATCTAGTTTGTACTGACAAATGAAAAGTCAAGCTCAGAACAAAAGGCATTATCTAAGAAATTATGCGTTAAAAAAAAACAATTTAAAAACATGCTTTGTCCTAAGTTGCTTTTCGAATATGAATTATTAATTATTCGATATAACATAAATTTCTCTATATGTACACGCCGAGTCAAATAAATCAATGTTCCCTTCAAATCATTGACGGTGTTTACCTGTAGTCTGATCCGCGTTGCTCGAGATAAGAGGGTACGGAATAGCCAGTGTTCCTGTTAAAATTGACCAACAAACAGTTGAGACATAATTATGTTAATGTCGTCTAAAGTATGTACAGTACAATATGCATTCTGCGCTGCTTGAGAATAGAGAAAAATTTTTTTTAGCATATATGGTGCGATGGATACCTAGATTTTAATGACAAATTCCGAGTCATGTTATGTACCAATACCAAGCACTAAGAACAAAATGCAGGCACATTTAAACAATGGATTCCAAGGTTGCATTTAGAAACTGTATTATTGATATATTCGATATTTTATTAAACACTCCCTATTTTTCAGGTGCACGTCTCGTGAATAAAACGGAATATATGATAATGTGGGTTTAACAAATATAGCTATTTCGGTGCAATTGTTAACGAAACATTAGAAATATAAGCACCACTTTTTGTGCCAATATGTTTACATGAGAAGCGACGAATATACACATGATACAGGGTCTAAATCCTGCCCTAAGGCAGAGTATATATAAGACGTAGGACTGACCTGGATACGGTGCATTGCTGCTGGGTGTGGTGGCGGGATATGAACCACGGTATGAGCCGCCCGGGGGGGGGGTAGGTGGGTTCTATGCACCACCCACACTCAGCATCGGCATACAACGTCCTGAAGCAAAACAATTAATGACAGCTGAATGTGCCAAAATGCAATGTACTAGTATGCAATATGCTATAATGCAATGATCTTTATGCAATTTTATTAATAAAATGTTATATTATACTATGTTATTTAATAATAATATCATACAATATACTATAATGCAATCTGCTATAAGACAATAAGCTATAATGCAATGAACACCACTATGGGCTGACCTGGATATGATGTATTATAGCTGGATGCAGGGGCGGGGTATGTTCCAGGGTTGGAGCTGCCCGGGGGATTGGGTGGGTTTTGGGAACCACCCACACTCAACGTCGGCATACCATGTCCTGAGACAAAACAATGAGTGAGAGTTGAATGTGCAATAATGCAGTGTACTAGTATGTAATATTATATAATGCAATGATCTTAAATGCAAATTTATAAATACAATGTTATATAATACTATGTTATTAAATAAAGTGTGCTATCATACAATATTCTATTATGCATTCTGCTATAACACAATATGCTTTAAAGCAATGAACACCACTATGAACTGACCTGAATATGGTGTATTGTAGCTGGATGCAGGGGCGGGGTAAGTTCCAGGATTTGAGCTGCCCGGGGGATTGGGTGGATTTTGGGCACCACCCACACTCAGTATCGGCATACCATGTCCTGAAACAAAACAATTAGTGAGAGTTGAATGTTCCGTAATGCAGTTAACTAGTATGCAATATGCTTTAATGCAATGATCTTTAATGCCATTCTTTTAATACAATGTTATATAATACTATGTTATTTAATAATATGTGTTATTATACAATAGGCTATTATGCAATCTTCTAACACAATAATGCAATGAACACCACTATGGACTGATATGGATATGGTGTATTGCAGCTGGGTGCAAGGGCAGGGTATGATCCAGGGTTGGAGCTGCCCGGGGGATTGGGCGTGGTTTGGGCACCACCCACACTCAGCATCGGCATACCATGTCCTGAAACAAAACAAATAGTGAGAGTTGAATGTGCCATAATGTAGTGTACTATTATGTAATATGATATTATGCAATGTGGTATAATGCAATAATCCTAAATGCAATTGTATTTATACAATGATATATATTCAATGTTATTTAATAACATGTTCTAGTATGCAATATGCTATAATTCAATCTGCTACAACCCAATTTGCTATAATGAAATGAACCCTATCGTGGACAGACCTTGATATGGCGGATGATAGCTGGATACAGGGGCGGTATATGTTCCAGGGTAGGAGCTGTCCCCCGGGGGCTTTGGTTGGTCCTGGTCAGCACCAACACTCGACATTGGCAAACCATATCCTAAAACATAATATTATGCCAGTTAAATTTGTTATAATTAAGTGCACTGTAATGCAACATGATATTATTAAATTTCTTATATAGCGAAATGTTCTTCATTTATATTGTATGTCATACTATGTGCCATAGAGCAACGTTATTGAATATAATGTGTTATCATGCAATATGCTATTATGCTATGTGTTTTAAAGTAAATGTTGCAATGTTCTTTATTGCAATGTAATTTAATAATATGTGCCATAATGCTATGTTATTTATTACATTTTTCTATCATGCAATATGCCATAATGCAACGCATACCACTTTGGACTGACCTGAATAGGGTGGGTAATCTGGGAAACAAACACATATGTTACTGGTTATTTGAATCTTAAAATATTGGTGCTATGCCTCGCATAGTGTTTATATGCATAAAAGGAAAATTATTAACTGTAAAAAATTCAATCACTTACTTGCTACAAGTTTACTCATACAAACATAACAGTTACGGTGGGGTCTATGGCTCACCTACAGAAGAGGGCAACATCTGGGCCGGATATCCAGAAGATGCTGGCTGATTGGTTGCCTGTACGTGGGAACAAATGGGAGTTGCCTCCCCAAATATGACCACAAGATTCTTGATAAGCTTCAGCAGGGTAGACTTGGGCTTAAAAGAAGACAAATCCTCGCTAAGGTAACACTACATGATTAAAATAATGTAGTTGATCAACATTTACATTTAAGACAGCGTACATAATTCGACTTAGTAATGCTATGCATCTTATACATAATGAAAGTAACATGATTGAGTCTAATTTCTGCTAAATCGGCCTCGCGTTTGTTTTTTTGTATATTACCTGTGAAACAAATTTAGAGTGAACATGAACGTTTTATCTCGCCAGAATGACAAATTAATACAGACACCAATCGTTTTTACGCCCATTTTTTGAAAGTTGTGTTCCTTATTGTGTCACGCAAAGCAGTGAAAGGCTCTGTAGATTGTTCATGCAAGAACACGAAGTAAATGTAATTGTACATTACAATGGTAATATAACACTTAGAAGCTAATAATGTCTTACCAATGAGACACAATTCCGGTCATAGTTCCAAGTAACAAAATATATGTGGTAATTGTTACTGCTTATTTTATCGCATGTTGCAATATACCGGTAATACATGAAAAAGTTATGGCATATTTGAAAGTATTTTTTAATGAAACAGCTATAAATGCGTAATAATTTTCTCACATGTATCCATTCACGCTCATGCAGATATGGTATGTCAACTTTTCCGCTCTGGCCTACATTTCTGCCGGACCTGATTGCCATTGTTGAGGTGGGTTTTACAAATACAATCGGTGTGTCGTAGGGGTGTGTGTCCATTAGACAGATACTGATTGGGATGTTGGTCACGGCACCTGAAGATTGCAAATATCCTATACACCATGTGTAGTGTGGGTCATGTGGTATATGCGTCTTAAGCAGAATATGTAGCTTAGATATCTCCAGTGTTCTTATAGAATGACTTAATGTTTTTGGTACATAAAAAAAAATGAGTAATTAATTTAAGAAAACACATCGATTCGTTGTTATGTTATCCTATTTGTAAAGAAAATAAATTTCATTTTGATATTAAGCGACATTTTATCTCGATATCGGCTTTGTTCTGCTAATGATTCGACGCCATTTTGTTTGATATAAAGAGTATTGCGTATCGGTGTTTAACGGTTAGCCGCTTTTTAGATTAATAGCATAGTGTTCGGACCTGTAATTGATGTACAAGATAGAACAAATTGTAAGTTGAACAAATTACATTGAATTTAACCATGTATTTCATTACTTTACACATTTGTATGTATTATATATACAATATATATGTAAATTTTATTAAAACAGTCACATAATAATATAAACATCACAAGAGATTTTAACACAATAACTTAACTATAACCTTAAACTTTTTAGTCCCGTAATGTCAATATAAGGATAATACACGTTTTCGAGGGCATGATCATCTACGGGCGCTCGAAAAATCCGGATTATGAGAGCGACCGCAGATGGTCATGTCCGAGAAAATGTGTATTTTCGCTATTATTGCATAAACAAATCACACATACACAAATATATTAAAATAAAATTGAAAACATTATGTCTTGTTCGTTCGACATCGACAAAATAATTCGATTATTTCAAATGACGTCATACAGTTCAGGGTTGTGTTTTACATATGCGTCACTCGGTCATCATCAGAAATGACGAGGCTGTAACTTCGGATAGGACGTTTTCGATTTAAAATGTGCTTAAACAGTGGATGCAAAATGCAAATATGAAATGCAAACGCGCAAAGTAAGAAATGAGGAATTATTTTGGAATGTACAGCAGGAACGTTGAAGGTACATAAACACTTACATTTACAGCATAGTCTTTTGAAAGTGTTGAGTAAATAACCTTAACTTCATTGACGTTGCAAAGAAACTAAAGCTGATGGTATAATTTGAAAAGTGGATTGAAATGTTCATTGTCATTATCCTTGCATGCATGAGGAAACTGGTGCTTATTCAGTTCCCCATTTATGCTTGGAAAGTCGTCGAAGGCTGGAGAAGGAAAGTAACTGTGCGTGGACCAGTTTATGGATATGAAAAACACATTCAGGGCTTGAACGGCACGTGAATCGCCTTGTGAATTCACGATTTCTCCCGTTCAAGCCCTCCTTTTGCCAAGTTTCTGCATCCCATTAGAGGGCATTATAGATAGAGTTTCTGCAAAAATACAGTTTTAACAATTTCACATCGACTTCTCTTCATCTCAAATTAGGTGATGGTGAGAAATTTAAAATAAAAACCTTTTAATTGGAGACACCCAGGTAATTTGTGCGCTATATAAATGCACTTTTATGTGTATTTATGCGTGTATTATTTATATATCCATTTATATCCTAAATGTATTTAGGAATAACTCATGAAGTGTTAATAGAAAATATGCGCTGACCTTTGTAGGTGACAGGGATCGTTCCGTCCAATTGCAAGAGCTCTCTGGATGAGAGATCATTTAAGACTGCAAATAACAACAGGCATTATAAAATGTTTCATTCTCATTTTGGAAACAATACACTATATCATGTGCAAATATATACTTATACCAATTTTATGTACATTAAAGTAAAACTTTCAACTAAATTCAACAAATATAGTCAACCTTTTGTGGAAAGGGACCCCAAAAACCATACATTTTCTTTAAAATGTTCTTTGTTCGATGAATGTAAGAAATACAAAACGTATATCATGTGATATATAACAAAACACTTTGTGTGTGTGTGTGGGGGGGGGTGGTTCAGCGTTATTGTCCGCCTACTTTATATTTGAGTGGTACATGCCTTCGCGAAAGGTTTTTCCCAGCTGAAGTATCCAATGTTAAAATATATTAGCCATTTCTTAATGAAAATCATTGCTTTCCCACTGCACAGGTCGAAAAATTATTTAAATGACGAGGGACATTACCATGCATTCCAGTAAATCAAGTTATATTTTGGAATTGAGACGACTGAACTTTACCGATATGTAAAAATGAATGCAAAAGCGTTTAATTGTTTTTCGTTGGCTATAAAATGCAAAAATAACTACTTTTTTAATCCGCGTAAAAACAGTTCGGTTAAAAACTCCGTTTTATAACCAACTTGAAACGATATTAAACTAACCTGCTTGCTATCACATCCGTTTTATTAATGATATTACATTTTATGACGCTATACATTGCGAGCTTTCACGTATTCGCATGTGACTAATTGGTCGCATTTGATTATTTACGTTTAACGATATTCAGATCAACCCGACACACGTTAACAAAGTATTTTTTTTTTTAATTTATGTATGTCGTTAACGACGCTTAAAGTTTATATAGGGATTCAGACGGTTTAAATTTTTTATTAAAATGAAAATTTATAGGCCGATTATGGAGGAATTTGCTGTAAGTGTGTATCTGGAGAGGTTAGACTTGTTCAAGACGAAAGCTACAGCAAAGACCAGTGTGTGTGGAAATGTTTCAACAGGGCCTGAAATAAAAATTATTCGATCAAAGTGGCTGTTTGTTTAGTGGAACGCACCTAACGCTAGCTCAGGCCACAAATCTGACGTACTACTGGGTTTACCAGTTGCTCAATGACTATAAAGCCCGCGAGCTTGGCATATCTGAGCACTGTCTGATTGATAGGAAGAGTTTAGCCCGAGAAGTTTTTCTCTGCGCCTTGCAAAAGCCACGCAAATAATAATTGAATGTTGTTAATACTACAGCTTGTAAGAAAAAGAGGTTTGTTTACATTTTATTGTAAACCACTCTTAAGAATTTAAAAACCGAGAAACCGGTTCCTGTACGCACTTAGTGGAAATGGCCTGGCACGCTGTCAAAAAAGCTTGCTAAACCAGAAACGCACACGCAGCTGAACGATAGCTATCTAGTTGAGAACGTGATAATACAAAGGTACTTGCAAGTTACTGAAAGTTTCACTCGTGTCTACACTTAATAAACCGTCTGCGACTGTCGAAGCAACTGCTAAAAGTGTTTTGGGCATGCGCACTAGTGGTAAACAACTGTGCACCATTTCAATATCGCCTTACAATTATAGCATTGCATATAAATTATTTAGTCGATTGTAAGAACCAGATACACATAATTATTTCAATGGACACATTTTTATAGAAAGAATCATGGTGACGAATATACCAATTACATGATTTGATAAAAGCAAAAGTTCAACGATTCATATAATGTGCGCTACCGGTATGTATTAATTTGCAAAATAGCTGAGACCATTAAACTTTTCGCTTCCTCTTTCCTACAGTTTTATTTTATGAGGCACGAAAGGGGAGAGGTATTGGATACTTCACTGGTGTAAGGTAAACGCAAACAATTCTTGTTTGCATCAATGATGGCACAGGTCGCAAGTATTGTTAATGCTTTATTCACATTTTTTACAAGTATTATTCATGTTTCAGATATCAAGGTATCATAAAACGCAAGTCGATAATCACCTCTTTATTATCTTTAATACTCAAGGATTCATAGCTGGATTTAATGATAAGTTCGAGCGAAAGCTTTTAAATACACCAAAAACAAGTCATAGCGTTTATATATCTGTATTTGAAATGTCCTCTTACCAAATGCCTCATATTTTGGACTTAGAGTTTCAAACTTTTTGATTGCACTAAGGACATCTTTCTTGGCCTTTTCTGGGTGTTTGTACTGAAAAAAACATCCAAAACGCTATATAGGAAGACAAACTTAATAAGATATAAACTCACTATCATTTAACCTATTTATGCCTAGCGTCTAGAAAAGGCATTGGCAAACAGCGTAGACCCAGATGAGACGCCGAATGATCAGGGCGTCTCCTCAGGGTCTGCGCTGTTTGCTTAAAGGAATTTCTGTAAGAAATATTCTTAACATCGAAATAAATATAATAGACATCCCTAATTTTGGAAATAAATTGATCAAATTTAGAAAAAAGGGGGAGTTCACTATGCATAAATGGGTCAAGCGTTCACAGACTTACACACATAGTTTCCTGCTCTGCAACATAACATTATTTTAAGCGAATAACACTCGTTTATGAGTCAAACACATGGCATGGGTGGTGAGTGTACCAATTCATACTTTTACTGGATGTACTGGTTAACCAGGACCGGTATTCAAAGAACACTATTTTCACCTAGTTAAAGACTTCATGAGCAACCTCAAACAAGTATTGTGGCCGGATCGAGGATCGAACTCGCGATCTTCAAAATACAGTCCCGCGCTCTACAATCAGACCTATCATACCTTGCTGAGTTATAAAAATGAGAATAACATAAAAAAATATTTTAAAAAGAAATCAAATTTACTTCTTACAAATAAATCAATTTTCTACAAAAACAGGTTCCTTAAATATTTATCCGAAATAAGGTGTCAGCCTTGAATAATTCTTCAAGAGCAATAGGTTTCAGGCAGCAAATTAGTATTGCAACTTCATCTCATATATTAGAAATCGAATCAGGCGAATGGCATTAACCTGAATACCTTTTCGAAAAAAGCATTTGAACATATCAATGTTCTTGAGGATGAATATAATTGTTTATTATTATGTTCCAAATATGATTATATTAGGAAATTGCATATGAATAAATCTTACTGGAAAAGAACAGACAAAATTAACTCTATTGAATTAATGCTGTTGGATAAAACAAGCACCATCATAAACTTAGCTATGTTTGTAAATAAAGCATTTAGTCAAACAAACCTGTATACATATTTTTATGATTAATTGCGTATAATGCATGTCTAAAACTTGACTCGCTGTTGTAGATTCGTCTCTTTTTTATATTATCGTTTCAACATTGTTTAATAGATTATAAATGCTGTAATCTAATTGCCATATACCTTTTTATGTATGGATTGTTAATTTAACAACTTAATAAAATCAATACTGATCACATATGATGCCTTAATAAATGTTACTATGTTTTGAACATGTATAATCATGACTGTGTGTCTATTGTATATTAAATTAACCTAAACCTATTAAGGTTCCGTAGTCAGATTATATATTAACTCCTGACCACCAAGATAGGTATTTTGACGTATTTTGACGCATTTGTAGACCCATTGAAAATTAAATTTAATAAAATACCTATCTTTCTAAATTCAAGTTGTGAAGGCTTTATTTCCAACCTTAAGATATGATGCGCAGCAAACAGCATAAAACTTTAACCGACTGGAGCTACTCACAGGTTTTGCTGGTTTTATGCAGGTTGAAAAAGTTATTTTCACTTTGTTTCTTATGGGGGAGATGGTTAACATAGTCATAGCTGTTTGAGTCTCAATAAGAGAGAGATCAATGTGCGCATTTGTGATGTGTGTGACACTTGAGAAGAGCCGGATGAGCATCGTGGTTGCCTATAAGCAGTGAAAAAAATTGGGCCCACGCCCCATACACCTGGTCGGCATAGTGCCTAAAAGAACACCAATGCCCAGTCGATTTCACTCGTTAAAAATATTCTACAAAATGTAAAAAGTCTTTGTATAGGTAAAAAATGTCATTCTGATACAGTTATTCACGCGCGAAATTATAGATATTAGATTGAACAATTAAGAAAACAATCAATGTGGCAAAACTAATTTTCTCACGGTCTTATGAGGCCCATAAAAGTCGCGGGGCCCATAGGAAGTTGCCCACTCTACCTAATGATTAATCAAGGACTTTACTTAGGGGATAATTCAGATCTTCGTGTGTGTATTCAGCAGTCTAAAGTGTAATTTTGCTACGCCGTTGCATTTACTTAATACGAAAATTGGGTTGATGCATTTGGTCAGTTTTTAATTAAAGCATTTTTATGCATTTTTATAAATGCTGTAAATGAGCTTTTATGAGCACTTTTTTTCCGTTGTTTGTACTCGATATTTACTGTATTAAAACACTCCGTGTCACATATGGAAGAAGCATTTACACTAAGTTTATCTCGCTTAAAAACTGGGTCGTGTGGGATTAAAAACTTGATCAGGAGATCAAGGTAAAGAATATGCATGTATACGCTTTTTTGCCATGTAAAGGCTATATCGTCCGATTTTGAGAGATACTATTGGCGGATAAGGCAGGGATAAATTTAATACTTAAACTGTCTAAATAACACATCTTTCCATATGGAAGGGAAAGACCGCCAATATTATTTATCGCCAGAAATGTTACACATGTTGAAAATTCAACTGATATGTTCCATGTTACAATTAAAGATTATACATAGATCTACATGTCAAATAATATCCGTTCAAATAAACGAGGTTTGATATTTTATGTTTCAATGTTCAACAATGTTAATTTTTAAGATAGAGACATCTCAAATGTCTATCTTGTGATTGTCCAATTAAAACTGTTCAATGAATAAATTCTTAAATGTTCAAAATGTATAATATACATTTACTTTTATTTTTAAATCGCATACACAATGCATAAAACTTTGTCACAATTCTAGCGCTTCTTTACATTGGTCAATGCTAAAGTATACAAATTTGCAACAGTTACTTAAACGAAATGCCAATTCCTACTGTGAGCATGTAAACTGGTCTAGATCAACGCGTATCTTTACATTTTGCGATGTTACAAGTTTACATTTGTACAGTTGTAAAGTCGATAATCTATATGCGGTGGAAGCGACACATTGATTTTTTGTTTCAACCAGGAACCAATGCTTCGCCATTATGACATTAAGTCGCACGAAATTGTAATCCCGAATACAATGTCTGGGTAACAAACTGATTACTACCGGTTTCGGGTAAACATTGATTATTCTGGTGCAATAACGAAATAATCCAATTTCGGTGAATAAGTATGTATCAAAAATGTATTTATATCAGAAACTGTGGGATATTTTACCGAAATTATATTAAATTCGGTGTATATGCACTCAAGTTATTGTCTTTATATGGGTTTTCAGCTGATTTCAACTTAATTGGTGGGAAGGGTGAAATAACACAGTTTTATGTAGCAGATTCAATTTGTTTATTTTTTTAAATTTCAGGACAACTATTGACACAAAAACGTAATGTTTCAGATTCAATTTTGGTATCCTTCAAATATGCTTAACTGTCATGGCGGATTAGCGTTATAATGATGGTCCTGTTCACCAAGACTGTGTGTGCATGAAAGTGATAAATATCCAAGGCAAGTGTATACTGAAATAACATCCGGCAGTTAAGCTGAACACATTACTAGTTACTAGAATATATGTTTTAATGTCTACTGATATATATCAAATGAACCCATTTTTACATGATGGAATAGTGAATTAATTGTGTTTTGCTCAACTGCTTTATTTTTAACTGAACTAAATAAACAACCCGGTTGAAATTGATCGATTATAGGTTTTAACAAATATTTTGTTTAAATATAAGATTTTCTTCCTATTCATTTGTCTTTTTTAATATTATGATTCATATGTTTGCTTAATTATTTGTACACACTTTTTGTATAAATAAAAGACAAAGAAAGAAAAAGAACTTCCGTTAAAATGTGTTATCCTTCTGTTACAAGGAAAGTAAAAGCTTTTCAGTTAAAATGTGTTAGTCCTCTGTTGTTTTTCAGACTTGGAAAAGATTCGCTGAAAGATTTGTACCAGTTTTTAGGTGCGAAGCTGTGTAATAAGTACATGAACTCCATCGAACTACAAAGGTGTTGTTATGCGGCAAGTTTAATATTTCAACTGCATTGACATACACAGACTGTGGAAAGCTTTTTCACTTAAGGAACTTTACAAACAAATCATTTGATATTTACTTTTGCATAATCAATACTAATTGTATGTATAAATAGAGGATTATATTTATGTTTTTGTTTCTATATTATTATTGATATTGATTAGATGCATATGAACGCTGATTATGCATATCAATAAAACAGTGGTTTCACAACAAATAACAATATAAACCCAATGGTGCTTGTTTGTGGTCTATTAGTTTCTTTAGTTTCCAATATTATGCCATTGTTTTTCCTTGATTTGGAAAAAGGGCATGGCCTTCCGAAATGGGGGGGGGGAATATTGACAAAACTAAAAAAGAGAGGAAAATTCCTAAAATAGGCTTTACATTTTGCGAAATTGAATCATTGTCAAAGATATTTTCGTAGGGGAAGGGGCTTTTCTCTTGGGGAAAGGGGCCTATATAATTCCCTTGCTAAAGAAGGAATCAAAGCCATGTATACCCATATGGGTTTCTTTAGTTTATCTCAATAAACACTACATTAATAATTACATAACAATTTAATAAGCATGCACATCTTACATGTGAAAGACAGTAGTAATTTATAAAGTATCAATTTCACAAAGAAATGCAGCAGTATTCACAAAGTTTAATCTGTCAATTTATGAACATGCAAATCTTGCTAAACCTGCATATTAAAGCACCAATTAACACTTAACAAACTATCATCACCAAAATTTCTTTACCTTGGGGTGCACTATACCAACAAACATCTGTAATTGTACTTAAAAATGAACTAAATTGCATATGAAATCTGAATATCTGAAAATACTTAATGAACAATCAACAGCCCTAGTCATGAAAGGGGGCTGCAAGATCTAATTACCACTGCACCAATTAAACTGTTTACTTATAAAGATATCACTTCAAGTTTCTAGAAGATACTTTCATATCATCCCTCAAAAGAACAAAATACAAAATGTAATAGGGTGTGAAAGTGTTGTTTACTTTCGTTTTCAGATTTCTACTTCCGGGGACAACGCTTCCTTAGACATAGTAGGAAAATATAAGGATGGTGTATTGTTATGCGATCGGGTGCAATCATCGAACGGGAGGTGCAAATTCTTGCAGCCTATTTAGATTTCCTGTTAACACCAGTGAAAGGAAAAATTGGACCAATATATACCGGTGAGGACTAAGTTATTTATTTAATTTTATATTTATTGTCTATCTTCAGTACATCATTGGACTTACATTGGACAGATGTGGACTAAATACAGTAAAAAGTATGCATTTGAAACCCATTACTAAGACATATTGGTATATTTAAGGCTATATTACTCGCCCCTGCAGTAGTGCACTGTAGGAACCGATACGTGTGGTTGGTATGAAAAAGAAGTAGATTCAGATGCTGACATCTTCCATACAGAATGACGCTTGCACCGACGATGATATTTTTTTGAAAAGTCGGAGTTTGATTTTTTTACATGTATTGTATTAATCATCTTATGTTGATCAAATGAATTAAATATTGTACAGAGTTCTTTGTTATACATCGGGGACGTTTTGACCATCTTTAAATCTGACGTATGTGCCGTTTTAACCAAAGTGAGGCCGTTTTGACTAGGGGACGTTTTGACCTGTGGCCATTTTGACTAGATACCAACAATTATTCGATTCAATTTGTCTGTAAATAGACCACCATTCATCACGATGGTACGCCAATTCCATGACGGTGTGCAGGCACACGTTCTCGATGATGGTAATCAATCTTCACACTTGGAGGTTTCAAATTGTGTCAAGCAAGGATGCGTTTTAGCTCCGACACTCTTCAGCATGATGTTCACTGCTATGCTCGCAGATGCCTTCTCTGAAAGTGACCCAGGAATCGACATCAGGTACCGCACAGATGGGGGAGTCTTCAACCTGTAGCGTTTGAAAGCCAAGACCAAGGTCCATTTCAAAAGACCAAGAGACCTTCTCTTTGCAGATGATTGTGCCCTTAATGCTTCAACAGAGGCTGACCTGCAACAGAGCCTGAACAGATTCTCAGATGCCTTTGACAGCTGTGGCTTGACAATCAGCACTAAAAAGACTGAGGTCATGTTCCAACCGGAACCAAAAAGGTCTTACATAGAGCCAAACATCTCCATCAAGTCTCAGCGTCTGAATCCTGTGGAGAAGTTCACATATCTTGGTAGCACTCTATCCAGAAACGTCCATATTGATGACGAGGGCAACTCCCGCATATCTAAAGCAATCTCTGCCTTTCGTCGCCTAAATAAAACTGTTTGGAACCGCCGAGGTATCACAGAAGCGACAAAGCTCACTGTGTACAGAGCAGTTGTACTTACAACACTATTTTATGCCAGCGAGACCTGGACGATGTACCAGAGACACACCAAGAAGCTTAACCACTTTCATGCAGTATGCCTCCGAAAGATACTATGCATTAGATGGCAAGACAAGATCTCGGATACTGAGGTCCTGAGCCGTGCAAACATGTACGGTATCGACACCTTACTACGGCAAGGCCAACTTGGGCCAACAAGGCCGCTGGGCTGCACCTGAGCAGCACCGTGTCTGCCTTGCCGAGCAAAAGAGAGCACGGCGGAAGGAGAGGGAAGCATCTGATGCACCCCCATCTAGATCATCATGTCCGATATGTGGAAGGGCGATCCATGCCAGGATTGGATTAATCGGTCACCTTCGCACCCACAACACCAACCACAGTAACACTTACAGTTGAATTCATGGTCATCTTCGACAACGAAGGACGACCTATATAAATAGACCACGTACTGCTCTTTGATTTTTGATTTTTTATTCATTATAAACGAAACTATATTGATTCACACTAGTAACAGATTCCAAACTGCAGTAATATTTTGGTTTAAATGAAGTAAAACAAACAGCACATTTCTTGTCGGCCTGTATGTTGGTAGCCATTTTTGATGGAGACGTCAGCTTTTCTACCTCCACAGCAGAGAGTATTGAAAATGTAAACGTTATTTTGATTGGCCAACCGAAATTATTCGCGACGCGTCAAAACGCTAGTTAAAAGTACCATGGTCTAGGAATGGAGAGTAACGTTATGAATAGACCGGGGGTGTCCGACAATGGTGATTGCTAAAAAATAAATCAAACAGGAAACGCCCTTCAAAGAGATAATATTAATAAAACTTAACGAAAAAAAACTACAGATGACCTATGCACGTAGCCGAATACAGTTAAAGTCGATCGGATGACGTAAATTCAGAAGCGATAACACGGTCATTCCATTAATAATTCCAAATTTTAAAAGAAGAAAGATATAGTGAATCGAAAACCAACAAGCATGTATTTTTTTAGTACGTCAACATCATTAATTTTAATAAAAATGAGTCAATTAAATTGAAAAGTTTAATATAAACAAGTTCTAAATATATTTTAATTTGCGAACACGCTTCTAAATATCTCCATTACAGAACGAGTGGGAAATTCCATAAGTTAAATGCATTTTAAAGGAACATAATATTTTGAAATTAAATCATCATACTTTGAGTGAAATTTAGCGGATAAAAAGTTTACGCCGTAGGTTATGACGCTCTGGCGTAACGTACCAACTGCGAAGTGTAAATACCATAGGATTGACCTAAAGGGATGTAACCCATCTAAGAACGGAAAATTCACAATTTCAAAAATAAAGTCGTCACGTTTGTCATAGAAACTTGTCTTAATCATAGTATTATTAATAGTAAGATGTAAGTCTATATACGCAGCATCTGTATTGGATGGACACGTCCTTAGGGTAGATTTTGTTAATATATTGTTCAAAGTATGGGTTCTCTAAATTAAGTATGTCATCAATGTACATACTAGTGAGGAAATTATGAGGAAAACGTAACAACTCCGTATTTTTACCTAATGTTTCTGCCCACTTTATCAAAGAAGCTGTAACAACGTAAGCAATTTTCTACAAGACAGCACAAGTTTGCCAAAAGTTAACCGTTCGTTAAATTGTCCACTGCATCTCGCCATGTAAATGCAACTTTGACTTAACAAGAACGACTGTTATGTCCAGTTTTCAATTACTAGCGCGACGCGTTTGTTGCGAGCTGAACTGTCAGACGAGGCCTTCGAAGCTTTGTCAATAACGTCGTGTATCAAAGAACGCAAGGGGGTAGCAATGTCTAATTCTTTTGAAGCTTCTGGATACGTCGCGACTATGTCTTTTGAACACGACATCGCAATGTTGACAAGAGAATGGACCGTGTTGGTTTTCTGTGCGCAAGCCTCAAGCGTTCTTCTTTCGTATTGAAGCTCTAGCGTGCTCTTTTCGTGCTATATTTGTATTCAGTGTACTCCATAACATCCTCGGAACTCTCGTTACTACAGGCATTTTCTCTAAGCGAATTTCGCACGTGGTGAGTTGTGGGCTTGTTCTGGTATGGCTTCGCGCTTCCGAGTTTTGAACTTTATGAATGATAGCACGTATTTGAGTTCGTTCATCTCTTTTTTTCATCTTCACAAACACTGTTTCGACCCAAAGCTGCTGATGATTATTTTACATTTTTTGTTCGACACCTGGTTTGTCTTCTCCGACAGACTCGCAAACGTTGAGATGTTTTCGTCCTTGTAATTTAACGAATGTTTTAAGATTCCATGATTGTATCAAAAAAGCAAATTGTTTGCTGATAATTGGTTAAACGAAAGATAGATGGTTATTCACATTAATACTTTTTTAAGTTTAATTACATGAACTTCTATGCTTAGGGACTATAGAAATATCTGAGCATACATTTTTAAAATTATCCAGATTTGGGCAGATATTATTAATGGATGTGATTGTACCTAAAAAATGATGAATTTATGTTTACTTTACAAGATTGATTACTGCATCACTAGTAAGTCTCTTAATTGCAAGCAACACTCACAAACACTACATTTATATATAATCACTCTGATACCGCGAACAACGGCCGTTACATGTTTACAAGTAACGGCGCGAGTGATGTAGATTACCGTATTTGTTATCGACTTTGCTTAAAATATAAAGTAAATTATTAATCGATTTATAACGTACATCTACTAATAAATCTGTACGCATCTGTTTACCTATTTATTTTGATCATCTAGATAATTCGCATTTTATTACAAATAAATAACGAAACCAGTGCGTATCAATATTTCTGCTATGATACATTTAAATGGGCATTGCCATACACAGAATCTTTTTCTTTTTATGATTTTGCTAAAACAAAGAGTGTGCATGTCGTACGTATATTTTTGTTCTCAAAAAATAGCGTATAGTAGGATAACATATGAGAAAGCTGTATAGTGAAATTCAACCAAGCAGAACAACTATTTAAACTTTGAAAGCTTTACATAGACAAGTAATCACGTCGATTTACAGATTTTGCATAAAAGCGGGAGAACACTTAAAACAGTTGCCATACATGTAAAGGGAATTTACATTAAAATCAAATCCCTGAAAACAGAATATAATGAGAGACGATGCTCTCCTATAAGTCATTTGTTTTATTTGTCTTAAACTGGTAAAGCAACATTTGCTTAATTGTATACTTAAACACAAATTATCGTGTACGGCTTTTTACCTCCGACAACAATTCTCTGAGGTAAACGTGTATATACACCTTCGAGTTCATGATGAAATCTGAGCCAAGTGATTCGACCGTTCATAGTTAAATTGCATTGAATTGCCCTTCCAAGTGTAACAATTTCTAGGGGGTAAGTTCATAACTTCTCAACACAGTATATGTACTCTACATTTTATTTACACACTACGATAATAAATATATACACCAATAATGTTTATTAGTTAACTGGCTTCACAATCTTGGTAAAATTCATGCTCTCTCAAACTGCCACCAACTCTCACCATACTAATTGTATTTTCACATCTCTACATTCAATTCTACTCTCTCCCAGCTTCTCACTGCACCTGGCTTTTTATACAAATCTGTCCAAACTCCCCTATTTGTATGTGTGGAAAGACACTGATAGGACCTAACATTTAATTGATATTTATTATTGCAACTATTGAAATCTCTGACAAGCAGACCAGACTAGTCTTTATTATGATATGATGACCACATGGTATCCTGTTCTGATAACAAATGTCAACCATGCCCAGATCCAGATGGCATCAAACAAAGCAGTCTAAATTGAGTTTATATATTAAGAATTACAACACTCCCCTCATCTTAGCTTCTTGATTGTCCTCAATTAAGCCAAATAGTTGTATAAATGACTAAATAGCCAGATTCACACTCACAACATGTTAAACGTTTATATCCAAACACGTAACATGAATATAATATTACTACACAATCCGCAATTACAAATAAACTACATGGCATATGTATTATTAAAACTAAGATTAGAAACCTTCTTCCAAACAAGGAATATAACTTGTCATTTACTACCTAACATGACAAGAAACAGCCATATACATTGACTTGTATTTCATATAACTTCTCAATACAAATAACACAGATTTATTCATCAATAAAATGAATTGTTAAAAGTACTGTCCTTTTAATTATCAAGAAACACATTCAAAGAAATAATATTCTTCGAAAACTTGATCTCCAACGTCATGCATTATATTTAAAACATTGTAACAGTTTGATTATATGAAAACATGAATATACATTCTTGGTCATATGCAAAGTAAACACACTGTTCAATAAGCACATCCACAAACTCTTCTTTCATTGTCCAACTTATAACTTGAAAGTCTTAATATTTAGTTGCACGAATTCACACAATCACACATATCACTATCACAGAAAAGTCCTAATATGCATCCGCGTTAAGTGCCTTACACTTATTACTTTAAAATAACATTAACGTATGTTAAATTTAGGCACAACAAATTTGTAAAGTTCATAAAATTATAAGTAGCAGTCGTCCTGCTTAATTGTCCTGTGCGCCTTACATATTAAATAAACATATGGTTATATTATAAACAATTCTATAAGAATATAGCGCAATTGTTTGATTCTGAAAAAGAATAAAATTACATATGCGCATAATGGTAAAATCCACGGAATTCTTCAAACACTTCAAATACACTATTTCATTTCAACAAATTAACACAGCATATATACCGGAAGTCATCGGTTTGGAATCAAACACACACACATTCAAACTAGAAAAACACGCATCCTATATATTCCATTTTTACAGTGGAGACAAACACATGAAGAATTATCCAGATTCCTGGCCACTGAGATGAAACGCATTGACAGGTTTCAATTCTGATCTGCAAGTTCAAAGTTGAACTGCAGCAAAAGTAAACAGCAACCTCTAGTTGATCACTTTATCAGCTTAATGGCCATTTTACGGTATTGTGTTGATCTCTGTCCTCTTCTCCTGTGGTTGTGGTTGTTGACTGTTTCGTCCCATAGGTGTTTTCGGTGTTTTGGCCTTTTTCTGTACGCAAACTTGTCATAGAACTGTTTGTGACCATTGCAAGGTTGACAATCAGAAACAGTGTCTCTTGGAGGCGTTTGACTGTCAGATTTATGCCACTTCACAACAACTCCAATAACTGGAACCTGCTGTTGGAGTTTGGTTGTTTTCTCCAGTGAACAGTTAACTCTGCTTAATTTTGCAAGACTTCCTACGGCAGATGACACTTCACCTATCCTATGGTTTCCGTCTATATTAAGCATTCCATAGTTGCTTTCACTCAACGCCGAACTGCGATCTGCATTTGGGTGGTCAGAATGTTTAAGGAAGCGCAGTCGGGTTATACGGTAGCGACGGTATTTCCTTATTCTGAATAATCCACGATATACGAAATGCATACAGTCCCACAGCTTCACCATCTGAATCTGTAGCAGCAAGAAAATCCAACTCCAGAATTCATATTCATGAAGTTTTACTCTGAAAATTCTTGCTTTTGACGACCCATAATTCTGTGACCTCACAGAATTCCTTTTCCTAATAAGGAACTGCATTGTCGACTGGGGAAAATCTGACCCCTGTAGATATTTCTTCAACACATTTCAAATCCCGTACATTTTTAACATTCTAGACTGTGTCACGTAATCGTTCATAGTTCATGGTCGACACATAATTATAACAATGTTCAGTACCCTTAAATTACTGGTGTGTAGCCTATCATTCGATATCTCGTCATGCGCGTATTGCCAAGATGACGAGATTTGCATTAACTACCATTTTCTCGTGTCGCGCATGGGACAAGTCCGTCCCTCTCTATTAATGTTGGTTTCTCTGCATTCTGTAGGATAAAATATTCAACAACACATATATCAGTTTCTAGTCCAATTTAATTTCTAACATAACTAATATTATCAGCTATACAAATACAGTCTGATAGCTACATGATTGTATCTTTCTCGATCCGTTCACCACCAGTTCTAAATGCTAACTGAACTATTTCCCTCTAACATTTGCCCCGTGAAACTCAGTTATGAATCCCATTGGTCAGTGTTCTAAATAAGCTGGTTGGCTAGATTACTAAGAATCCCTTTGGTCAGTGTTCCATGCGTGCTTATTTCTGGTTGAATAGATTACTTAAGATACTGAATCAATGAAGCCCTGGGAACGGGATAAACAAACCACCCAAATATTTACAAGCTTTATCCAACCTTTTGATGAGAGATTTAACTGAATAAACACTTGCCTGACCAATACAAACATACCCGGCCTTGTGTCAACTATACTCTTCTTTAATCTCTCCCTCATCGATAAGCTTATTTGAACATATGTGCACTTTGTGACTGTCATGTTTACTGGCCCTTTTGATAAAATTTTCAATATTTCTTACATAAGATAAACCCACATATTCCACCTACAATTTCTAACTATAATGTGACACAACCTATCCTCTCAATTTAATTTTTATGTATTTTAGGATACAGAAAAATCTTTAAAAATTTAAGTATGGAAGGAAACGAAAACATAATAACACATACGATGAAAAAAATCAAAACACGTAAACATGAAAACATCAGTGTCTAAAACATATATATGATGAAAATCTGCAAATTATTAATGAAATTGTTGACGAATGTTTCTGCTGAAATAATAAAATGTCGGAATATTTAAATAGTCAATGTCAATCACAATGAAGTGGAATGCGTCACTGATTTGAGAAATCCAATACGAATAGTGTCCATTTTTGACATCTTTGCTGGAGGCGATGTGGCGTCTGGGTGAAGAGATGAGACGTCCGTTTGGAGAGTATGTGACATCTGGTTGTAGATGGTAACATGCAGTCGATGGAAGACGGCGGCTTCCGAATGAAGACGATGATTGTCGGTCAGAGAAGCTGTTGGTCCTCGGTTGTCGCACGATTTAGAATACTTCAAACGTTTATAGAGTTCTGAAGAATGTCTGCGTTCATGACTGTAGTATTGTAATAAATGTTTATGTACACGTAATTAAGGTAACACACATATATATAAGTTCATAGACGATACAAAGGACATGGTTCACTAACCACCAAAAAACGCCCAACCTCAGATTTCCCCAATATTTATGCTGTAATTATTGCAATGTGTCTATTTTTTAAAAATGACGTTCGTTTTGCAATATACTTAACTACGACGTCAAAATTGGCGAATAAACAACCCCTAGTAACACAACGAAATGGCGCTCATTTATGACGTCATTTAACATGCCGTTATTGCGCTTAATTACGTTTGCGCTTATGTTACATTTTCCACTGTCAAAACATTGTCTAGATCGATCCATATCGGATTTTGTTTAAAGATTTTTTGGTAAATAAGGCTAATTATAGATTTCCATTTCATTATAGGGTACACTTCTCGTATATTTTGTCAATTTCTTTCGATAAGAAGAATTAGGCGAGTAGAATAAACAGTCAACTTGTGTATTTGAGAAAAATCGGTATTTACATGCGTTCCAGTTTCCGGTCAAATACATTTGAAGGTGTAAGTATCTTTCATGAAAATAAAGCCTTTTTCATTTCAAATATTTATGAAGAGTTACTAGATAAATATACTTTTATTATACTTAGTTGTGGCGTGACACTCTAGTGCGTTCAGTTACAGCGAACGTTTGCGAACGTTCTGCTATTGAACGCTCGGTTCGCCCCGAACCGAAGCGAACCCTCTTGGGAGGTAGTTCGCTAGCGAAACCAAAGTCTATTGCGTTCAGTTACGCTCGAGTGGTCATTGTCAGATCGGGTACTACTTACATGTACCCCGGGTACTCTTAAATATACTTACATGTACCCCGGGTACGGTAAATATACTTAATCGTACCCGGTCGATATTAGACTTACCCGATTTGTATTCCAGTCCAAAATCCGATGTCGTTAAAACGCTACCGATAATCTTAAACAAACTTCTGTTTATAAAAACTGCATCAACATGCTTTTTGGGTACGAGTTTTAATAACATAAAGGCCATTTCACAGAAAATTAACATAAATGTAGATATAATTAATTTAAAAAAAATAGCCGACAACGACCGATTAAGCGTTAAATTAATTGTACCCGGGGTACATGTAAGTATAATTAAGAGTACCCAGGGTACATGTAAGTAGTACCCGAGCCGACAATGACCAATCCAGCTTCAGTTACAGCGAACGTTTGCTATATTTCGCGAACCGAAGCGAACCCTTTCGGGAGGTAGATCGATAGCGAAACCAATCGTTCAATGAGACCGAATTGGAAACGAACGATGATTGGCGAACGTTCGTTGTAACTGAACGCACTAGAGTTGTGACGGTAAACCTCGTAGATTTGTCAATTCTCATAACCCCTGACCGATAACATTCATTTCATAATTCAGTAGCATACTTTTATCTATATTTTATGTTACAACGGCCTTCGTCTCCATTTACACGCTAGAGTTAAAAAGAAGACAGTTCATAGCTATTAGCGTTAACGAGAATGATCAGAAATATAAACAATTAATAAAGAAATAGCCAAAGCAACCCTTCATCTGTTTGATGAATTATATAGATCTCAACATATGTTAAGTAACTAATTATTTAAATGTTATACCAGTAGCACTATCTACTATCACTCTCGCTAGAACTTGAATCATCAATACGAATTGCAGATGCGTCAGACAGGTACTTTCCCCAATCTCGAACCCCTAAACTTTCCTTTTGCTGATATCTACCGGCAGACAAGAACCAGACTACGGCTGCAATGTGTGAACACATTCCAACCACTCGCGATCAAGTCTTGCATTGGCAGTACCATGATTCGACCATATCCTCACTGTGACGTATCCACAGCATGTACCTTCTGCTAGATGTATGGCGACTTTGCAATTTTGCAGAAATCAAACTTTGCTCGTGAACATGCACTTTAATGTCACAATTTCCAGTTGTATGCTCTTGCATGTAGCTGGAACTCAAACGCAATTGGTAAACACCAAGTGTTAGTTCACTTAGCTGTTCATCACTTAAACGCGGAAATCCCTGTACTTCACAATCTTCAATAGGCCGCCAAATTGTCTTTTTCCTAGCAAGACCTTTCTCTTCTACTAACATTTTCAGCTCGTTTTCTTTTTCATTTTGTTGCAGCATCTTTTTGGCGATCAATTCATCTTGTTCGACTTGGTCTGGGGAACTTAGAGGGGGGAAGTATTTGTTTGAGATGGCGCAAACAATTCTAACAAAGTCACCAATAAATGGCAGCTGGCTATTTGGCATCACATGATCTAAATATTTGAATCTCTTGATTCTAGCGTTTGCCGATTCGACCACCCATCTGATCTGTGAAATGATAATGAGAGATTATTATAAAAATGGCAATCTATGCGTTTTGCAAGTTTGGGTTCGTGACTTGTCGGGATTGTAAGGTTTATCAAAAGAAAATCATAAATAAAGAAAACGACTTATCATTATACACATTAAAACTTGGACTATCACAAAATGTGATTAATACTCATTTATGTTGTCTTGTAAGGCAATCCATTTTAAAATGCATCCAACAAACAAAATGTCAGGCGGATGCACGATATTGAATTGTATATAATATGACATTTTATTGGATTCTGTTGACGCCTCACTCAGATATACAAAAACAAAAGTGTGTCTACAGATGACGGATATGCAGACAGACAGACATACAGACGAACATATATAAATCCAAATAAGCCCCATGTCCTCCGCATTTGAGCATATTTTGTATAGAAATCTTTGCGACCAATTGCTAATTTTGTGCACAATATATCCTTTTGTAAATTGTTTTGAAACATCTCCTACAGATGTGTTAAATGATGAAATGGGGATTGATATAGGTTAACCATGTTTGATTGTTAAGAAATTACGGGCTTTCCGGCAAGAGTAATTTAAAATTAATATAACCTGTAAGTGTAATACTTACTTTCGTTACTAGTCGACTCGCGTTGGCTTCTCCCGTAGTCAATTGTTTTTCTCCTTTCAGCATAATGGCTGGCATTTCAGCATTAATGCCGAGGTCCTTTAACAGGGGTAACGCATCTCGGAACCCTCGGTCTACAACAAATACATCCCCTTCTCTCAAAAGCCCCCTAATATCATCTATGTTTGTCTTCAACATGTGATTTAATATTGCTGCGTCATTGTTCTTGCCGTCTGACATGTACGGGCCTACTATTGTCAAAAAATGTCCAGTTGTTGTGACAACTACCATGGGCTTCACTAATGGCCTTCCCTTATGCAAACTAAATGAACGGCGCTGAAACTGAAAGTTGTTTGATTTATTGATGTAGATGTATGTACCATCCAAAACAAGAATTAACCTCTCTTCCTGGTTTCCAAACAGCTTCTTCGCTAAAGGCTTTGTATGTTCATTTATCAGCGATTCCCTAGTGACACTGTCAATGCCAAGATACAGTGGCACAAAATCGCGCATGAATGCATGCCTTACCGTTGATACTGCACGGCGTATACTGGACTTTGTGATTCCAAAGATCGTCGATAACAGCTTGTTGGACATACCGGAACACAGTAGTTTGCATAAGAATATGCCAATACTGGTTTTGATGGATCTATTTGGGGTGTTTTTTATCTTGTCAAAAAGATGATTATAAAGATCTTCAAACTGTGCTCGATTTAGCTTCGTAAGTGACTGACAATCTGCATCACTTAAATTGTCAAAATTTAAATGTCTTGACTGTTGTTGGTAAAGCTTTCTAATTTTTTGTAACAAGTCATTGACGCCTGTTCTATTCATTTGAGATGTCTCTGTAATAGTCTTCATATCCTTTAAAGCTGTCTCGGTCAATGTCCCTTCATAGACGTGAGATGGACAACATCTGGAATCCGCGGAAATAATAATGTTGTGATCTATAAAGGCGGATAAACGACCGTCTGCTGGCAATGAGATCAGTTTTGGACCTGGGCGCTTACATATAAAACATCTGGAATGGCTTCTTATGGTTGATGGAATTTGCAGGGTGATCTGAGAAAAAGAAAAGAAAGATCGTGTTTTAGAATTAGTGGAGTGTTTTATTCGTTAATACAACGCAAACAGACGTTTAAACCAGACTGATTTAAGTACATTATTGTTGTAACTTTCGTCGGTTTTCCAATAAAAGATCATAACAAATGTCATCGTCGTATTAAACAAATACGTATCTTCAGCTTGTTACAATTGTTCATCGTCGGACACCACTGGTCTATTCATTACGTTACTCTCCATTCCTAAGTGATGTTTGAGCGGAGCGTATTCAGCAGCCGTGGGTATCCGACGATGAACAATTGTAACAAGCTGAAGATACGTATTTTTTTAAAGACTGCATAGGATTTAAGATTCCTTTACATACTATTTTACAGATGTAAAAGCACTGTAAATAGATATAAGGGCTACTTACTGATAATGGGCTAAATGGCTGTCTGGATGTAGATGGTTGGGGTTGGTAGTCAGGATCATTGCTGATGTTGTCTGAACATTGCCTAGGCTTTGGGGCATTCTTGTAGCTTTTGACACGACATTGAAAACAAATGACATCACTGTCTGTTGGATCTACAGCAGGCAAGACCCTTCGCAGATAGTTTTTAACAGTGTCAGTCAATGGACGACGATCTTTTGGTTTTGCACGCTTATTACAGCAAATGCATTTGTAGGCTTTCACCATCCTGAAATTAAAATAAGATTTAGAAACAAAATCTACGCGGGTACGATCTCGGATAGCCTGGACGTAGAGCAAAAGAAATTGAGTATCTTATCCATTGCGCCACGGTGATCAATAATTGTGGTAAGTATACAGTATAGTTATAGTTAACTTGTGAGTAAAATTAGATTTCTCGGCTAATAAAAAGAGTACATTTTCATCTTCAATAACACACAATTTATCTCGCAAAGAAATAGCAATTATGAATAGTTTAATAACATATTTATCGTAATGTTTACAACATCTTCCAAAATGAGCAGATTTGAATGTTAAAATCAGCACTTTTTCGCTTTAAATCGCCGAGACTGTACCGAAACCCTATCCGTGCGCTTGTGATTTTCGTTCGTCTACTACAATAGGCAGATTATTTTACTTTACAATATTTTTTAACCACAAACTGATGTTGCTGACACTCAAACACTTTTTGTTGTATACAGATATCTGAATTGCTTGCAAAATGTACCTAGTAAACATTTCAAAGAAATAGCAGAAAATCTCAGTTAACATTAAATACTCACTGTTTGGATTTTCTCCCTTGAAAAAGGATATTATCGTTTGATCAAAGATCTTTAAATATAGATCTACGTGTTTATTAATAGATCTTTGTTTGCACCGATATTGGAAAACACATTAAACTCTATTTACACACGCATAAGACGACATATTCCATTATCAAATTAATGTATTTACGTTATCTGAACGTGTCCAGGAATGTTTCATATTAACTTTTATGTTTTTCCAATAACTCAATTTTTATAAATGTCCGGTAAACACATGTACTTCTGTACAGTGGAAAATTACCTCCCTTTAATGACCCCAAATACGGCCCTCGTACAAATGCATGCGCATATCAAACATTGTTTTGTTTGCTCTTGCTTGTAAATGAAGAACCCAGAATGTATCAGTAACTTTAAAAAAAAATATTTCGTATTATTAAGAAAGTTATTAAACAAAGCTCTTTATGACGTCCGAGCACTACTCGCTAACCAGTATATATCCACTTTAACAGTGATATCGTTCGTGATCGCCCAAATGGATTATAACATAGATTCAGAAAGCCATAATTATGGACCATGAAATGGGTAAACCATCATTTTTTTAATAGAAAAAATAATTGTTTATCTAAATGCCAACTTACCTTCAAGATATCGGGTATATCCGACTATTGGAAAACGCGTCGTCTGCACTTTGTTTACATTGGATACCGACGCTATTCGTACCCAGTTATTTTCGAATGGCGCGTACACAAAATCGTTTCTTATGGCTTCTTTTTTGAACACCAACATTGATAAGATCATTATTTTGCCATTTCAGACTAAAAAACCTCTAATAAGTTTCGGTAATAAGTGGTATTTTAAGCAGTATTTTTTAATATAGGGTTAAAAAGATAGGTTCAATCATGCATGGTGGGTTCTCGGAGATCAGCACTGGGTTACACATTCTTTTTAAAGTTAGATATGAGCGCGTAATAACACCGTCACAAAAATATAGTATTTTGTCTTTTGTTGTTTTTGTTATTGTTTAAGACAAAGTTTGTCATGGTGTTCTCGTGCGCTGACAGTTTATTTGTTGATGAAACAAAGAAATTTAGTGTAAATTCGCCATTTTCTTGTGTGTGATGTACTTTTGTCATGATTTTTTTTACAATTGAAAACAAGGCACACTTATAAAATTTGACTTTTTGTGCAATTTAAATGTTATAGAAGATGAATACAAATTAAAAAAATGACATTTTTGAAAATTTGATTTCATTGATTTTTGGGGCGTTTTTTGGTGGTTAGTGAACCATGTCCTTTTACCTAATATATGTACAAAGTACGCGCGATTTTTCATCATCAAGTCCATTCATATCATCGTATCTTTAAACATCATTTTCGACGACGCGTGAAATGTCCACTCGTTGTATGGTACTGATGCTGGTTCACAATATGGATCAATGTCGACAATGTTGTATCCTAATTGAAGTCGTCTGTTGCGTCATCTTATCCTCGACGGATACATCATCGTCGAAGGTATCTGTATGTCGCTGACGTATTCGTCTTCTTTGTCGGGGCGTTAAGATCTGATCACGATCTCAAATGCGTTATGAACGCATGTTGCTGCAGGCAAACCACGCCAACGATGTCAGGAGCGCTGTTTTTCTCCTTAACTTGTATCGTATTGGCAAATCTTATAGGGTTAATTACATGAAATGATAAACGGGCCTTCTATTTACATATTTATAGTAAATGGAATTTGTTATATTAGCACTCAGATTACTTATCACACCTGTGATAATATACCCAAATAAAATGAATGTGCTAAAGAAACGCTATTCTCATGACACAAATTTATTATGTTTTATTTAGACTATACGCATTTGTCTATTCAATAAAATGCATTGTGCTTTATGATGTTTTATTTACTTAGAGAACAAAAATTTACAAACAAAATCCCTTGTCTTAATGTAGTCATTCTTATAAAGAAACGAAAAAAATTTTTTTTATATATGATCAGTATCAAAAATTTAATGAATCATAGCAATATAGTTGTATCTTTCACATTATACTAATAAAAGGTACAGTGCTTTGCTTTTAAGGATATTTACAAACTGTATTTAAATGTTATCTACGCCTAAAATGGTGTTTACTTGAGCGCTGTAGGTCATAAGCTAGCGTTAGTTAATGTCGTTGTCAAGTGCGTTATCATAAGCTGGTCTGATACGCGTATATTTGTATAATGTCTTAGGTGCAAACATACTAAAGCGTCGGTCAATAGGATGAGATCGATATACGATACAGGTATTTTGCGTCGTTTGGACAGGTGAGACCTGTCTCTTCATGTTTGTACCTGATCGAGGTGCAATACACAATTATCACTTTGGGAACAGGAAACCTCATTTCATTAAGCATACTTGATCATATAACCAGATGTTATCTATGGACAAACCTCATTGGCAATATGAAACCTAACACTTCGATAATCAATTATGTAAACCCCGATACACATTCGATACACATTCAATCTGAACTTGTATCTGTTATGTACCTTGGGAAATTGGAATTACACTTATATAATCAATTATTTAAATTTCATTATATACCATATCTGAAATGGGGCTCGTTATGTATTGGTTTGAAGTAATACGAGCCAAATTGTTAATCAAGGACTAATACAAATCAACACGTGTTCCCGATAATTAAACTACATTGGGGAAATGAAACCATATTTCCATAATCAATTATTCAAACTTCATTATATATCCCATCCGAACTGATGTCTGTTATGTTAATTCCTAAATACCCGCAACATACAGCTACGTTTCAAGCTATTCGCTATTGAGCACGGGTAATTAGCATTTTGCGTATACTAGAATATGACATTTTTATTTCATTCTAAACCCGGAAATCAATGCTAATGACGATACATCATCAAAATCGGACGATAGCTTCCTCTATAATCCTCTATTTACATACGTAATGCATATACATTCAAAACATATTTCTCTATATACAAAAATCTGGGGGTCTTTAAGTCTCGACATATATTTCGCTTTATTTTGTAGTCCATTCACATGTGTTCAGCCATTGTCTGAAGGCAAGTGAAAATTGGTTTCGTCATGGCGTTATTTGAACTTGAAGTCTTTTTGGTCAATTTTCGTTTTTTGTGTCTTAACGCTACCGTGTCAATTTGCATCTGATCATCTGAAGAATCATTTTCAAATCTAGGTACAGGTGAGTTTTGTGAATTACTGTTATCGTTATGCATCGTATCTGATTCACTGGATCTTGACTGTATATCCGCGAATTGTTTGTTTCTCAAATGTTTTTGCAATTCGGCAAGCGGAATATTATCTTCGTCATCCGTATTATCTCTAATCTGTCGGGTCTGTTGAGTAATAACAGGTAACCCATGTACTGACGTATTTGAATCGTTATCAGAAGATAATGTGTCTTCTGCAAAGGCTAAATTTGCTTTTCTAATCGGGCGCGCTAACGGTTGATTTATCACTGACCATTGATCGATATTAGCGTGTCTAATCTGGTCTGCACGAACTTTAATAGTTGAGTTGTCTAATTGGTTCTTTATTACGTATGTTAACGGGGATCTTTGTTTTATTATACGATGATATGGTTTCCATTTACTGTCTAATTTGTTTGTTCGTTGAAAGTTTTTGTAGTAAACGGGGTCATTGATTTCGAATTTAATATCTTTCGTATTTTTATTCGCATAATCAGCTTGTCTACGTTTCGATTTTTGAATTTGGGCACATACTTTTTTAAATGATTTGTGTTGTTCTTCTTATATTATTTTATGATAATCTTCACCGTGATATTTACGTCTAGGCTTTAACAAGTTGTCTATTGGAAGAATAGGGTCTCTATTCAAAAGTAAGAAGAACGGTGTGTGTTTCGAAGTTTCCGATGTACTAAATCTCATTGCCGCTAAAGACATGTTTAAATGTAAGTTCTATTGTTGTACATTTTCTTGAACCCGTTTTGATAGTATATTGTTCATAGTCCCATGTGAACGCTCGTTCATGCCATTAGCCGCGGGATGATATATTGTCGTCTTTACGTGGTCAATGTTCATTGATTTTAATGTTTCAGTGAATGCCGTGCTAGTGAATTCTTTACCGTTATCAGTTATAATTCTTATAGGACAACCATGACGGCAATAAAGCTCGTGCATTAACAGGTGTAATACGCTATCAGAAGATTTATCTGGTGATGGGAATGCTTCTATGTATCCTGAGTATTGATCTACGAAACATATTATATATCTATTTCCGGGAAGCGTTTTCGGATATGGCCCGCATATACCTATGGAAACAACTGAAAACGGAAACAGCGGTATTGAGGTATCCGACGATATGGGAGCTTTAATGGCTTTTAAGTTTCTACTTTGACATATAATGCATTTAGATGCATAATCATTCAATTCTTTGAACATTTTAGTCCAGTAATATTTCTCTTTTAGTGTCTGAAAAAGCCTTTGAGAACCAGGATGCCCGTTTTCATCATGATATTGCTGGACAACTGAACCAGTCAGGTGTTTAGGTACAAAAAGCCTGAGAGTAGGTTCCTCATCTACGTTTGATATGTAGAACAGTATTCCATCAACCGTAATATATCTATCATCTTCACTCTTGTTCTGTTTCCCTAATCTTAATCTCGCTTTAATCTCAGCTATATGAGGGTCTTTTTCTTGTTCTATTTGCATATTAAGCCCTGATATGTTATCGTTCAACGCTGTGTCGTCGGCTGGGAGTGGCTGCGGGGTAATAATATTATCAATTATTTGCTTGTGGTCAATGCTTGCGGAGTCGATTACATTAATTTCGCGTGTTTGATCTTGTTTATTTATTTGCGAATTATTCGTAAAATGTTTATCGTTAATATCTAATTCTTGTTCTGTTTGATCGCATTGATTATTCTTTATTTTGGTTTTTGGAGGTCGGCTTAGAAAGTCGGCAATAATATTCTTTTTTCCCGATATACATTCAACTTTGCAGTTGTAACCCGCTATACTTAAGGCCCATAATTGTATTTTCTTGTTTTTCGAGCAAATACTTAAGTGGCTTGTAATCTGATAACAAATTCAGCATTGTGTAAATAATGGTGTAATTTACTTAGACTGTAAAATATGCTGTAATATTCTTTTTCAACGGTACTATATTTGCATTGTGTGGGGCTTAATCTGTGCGATATGAAAAATATCGGCTTTTCGCCCACATAATCCCCAGTTTCGTTACTTTCGCATTTTTGAGTCAAACAGGCTCCTATGCATTTATCAGATGCATCAGTATAACCTTTTTTGGATCAAGGTATGAAAGATAAGGGATTTGCGTAAATGTGTCCTTTAATTGTATAAAACTAACTTCACATTGTTTTGACCATGTAAATGTGACATTCTTTCTCGTGAGATTAATGAGAGTCTCGACTACTTCTGAATACGATGGACAAAATCTCCTATAAAATCCTGCTGCACCTAAGATAGATCGTACATCGCGCACGCACTTTGGCCTAGGGAATTGTCGGATCGCTTCCACTTTTAATGGATCCGGCCTTATACCGTTTTGATCTATGATGAAGCCTAGGTATCTAGTCTCTCTTAGTAAGAATTGACATTTTGATGAGGAGGCACCAAAGGGCATACCGTTAAATTGAAATAGACCCCTGAATCCCGAAGCAAAAGCCGTTTTTGTTCTGTCCTCTTCTTTTATAGGTAATTGCCAATACCCCGATATCAAATCTAAACTGGTGAAATATTTACTTTTACCTAATAACGCCAATATATCATCTATTAGTGGTAATGGATAGGCAATTGGTTTTGTAATTTTGTTTAATTGTCAAAAATCAACGCAAAACCTTTTTTCATCTTTATTATCTTTATTTGAATCATGGTTATTTTTCTTCTTATGTACTAAAACAATAGGGAAGCTCCACAGACTTCTCGATGGACTTATTATGTTTGTGGCTAACATTTCGTCGATGGCTTTATTTATGAATACCTTATTGTTTAATGGTGTTCGATACGGTTTCAATTTAATTGGCGGATGATCCCCTGTATCTATGGTAAATTATATCGCTGAAGTTTGTGTTAATTCTAAATTATTTCTTGCGAAGAGAGTTCTGTGTTTTAAGAGTACCGGGAGAATATTTTCTTTTTGATCTTCATCTACACGTTAATCTGATAAGATCTTATCTTTAGATAAACCTGCTTCCGGTTGATTATTTTTGATAACTTCTTGTACTGAGCATATTTCATTATCATTTACCGATTTTATTCGCCCTATGGCACAGTGTCGTCTAAGCCTTATTGTTTTGTGCGTATTGTTTATAATTAAAATGGAAAATTGTCTATCACGCGTTGTCTTGACTACTGAATTAACAATTGTTAAACTAGGTCCATTATCAAAGAAAGAATTGCTTATTCCATTGAATTCATAATTTGTATTTGAACGTATGCAGTTACTTTAAGCTTGAGCAAAGTGTCTATATGCAGTTTGTGGTTTTAACACAGTATGTCTAGTTAATCTCGCTATCGTTGAAAGGTGTACATCTTCTTCTAGAGGTACATAACAGTTATCAATCCTCAAACATCCTAAATCAAAGTACAAACGGACACCATTATCTTGTAAAAAGTCTCTTCCTAAAATAACATTTCTATTTATGTTACTTACTACAAAAAACATGTGCTCTTTATATATGCTCCCTTTATTGAATCTCAATTTTACACATCCGTGGACATGTAATGAATTTCCATTTACCGACTTTAGATTTACTTTTTTAATTATCAGTGCTGGTTTTTGTTTTAACATATCATAAGCACGTTTACTCACGATAGAACACTCGGCCCCGGAATCAATGAGGCTCCTAAATTTAAAACCACCTGTTGAAATTACACAAGAATTTGGACTACCACACAAAGCGATATTATATGTCTCGACTTTTTCATTCTTACCATAGACCCCTTTTTGGTAAGAATTTCCTAGTTTTTTCGATTAATGTACGTTTTTCGTTGAGTACATTCTCTACTAAAGTGTCCTAATTTACCACAATTCCAACAATCAATTTTATCTTTCCAATTTTTATCATATTCGTTCTTGCGCCCGTTACCGTTTTGACCTATCGTATGACCGTTCCGCCCTACTGTATAGGCACTTATCTCGCGTTGCTTACGGCGACAGATTTCAATAGAATGACCGTGTTTCTTGCAATATGTGCAAACAATAGATGACCTAATATAATCGATATCAGTCTGAATATTATCGGTCGTAATGTTATCAAGTCCATTTATTTGCGATCGCAACTCAAATCTAGCTTTGAAACTTTGTTCCTGTATTGCGCTTTTAACAGCATTTGATAGGGTTGCATGATTTTCGCGCATTAATTTAAGTCTCAGATAGTCGTGCACTAATCCCTCGATAAAACTAATTGTTTTTCTATAATGTCTAAATTTTCTTAAATATTTTCGTATGCATCAGTCGCAAGAGATAAAAGTCGCTCAGCGTATATTTGAACATTTTCGTCGGTCTTTTGTTTAGTCGTCTTTAATGATGAGAAAGCGTATTGTGGGTCTAGAATTTCCGCAAATCTTAATTTAAGCTGTTCATTTAAATCTGTCCATTTCCCTGTCGGATCATCAGTCAAAAAGCGTTGTATGTAATCACTAACAAGCCCTTTACTAGATTGGTAAGCAACAAATTTTAATTTATTCTCATCTAAATTGGTAAGCGTTCCATATTTTTCTACATTTTTAATCCAATTTTTAAATTCTTTTGAATTTCCATCAAATGATTGAACAATCTGTGAAATAGTCTGAGTGCTTATGGCCGTTTTTACATCTTTAATTTGTTCGTTTAAATTTTGAAAAAAATGAGGGATTATTTGATTTGCCATTTTGATACAAGCGTTAGGAAATAAAACAGTCACTCACCGGAAGATTATGTGCGGTCTGATGTCGTTGTTACCTTCTCACGGTCGTTGCTACTGGTTACAGAAGTTGCCGAAACGGAGTTTCTTCGCGTTGTTTTTCATGGCTTCGGAATCGTAAGTGGAAGTATTTCTTCGTTCGAATCCTTGGTTCAAGGTCACCATTTAATGTCCTGTGTCACGTAATCGTTCATAGTTCATGGACGACACATAGTTACTAGCAATGTATATTACTCTTAAATTACTGGCGTGTAGCCTATCATTCAATATCTCGTCATGCGCGTATTGTAATAATGACGAGATTTGCATTAACTACGATTTTCTTGTGTCACGCATGGGACAAGTCCGTCCCTCCCTATTTATGTTGGTGTCTCTGCATAATGTAGGATAAAATATTCAACAACACCATATATCAGTCTCTAGTCCAATTTAATGTCTGACTTAACTAATATTTCAGTTATACAAATACGTTGTGATTGCTACATGATTGTGTCTTTTTCCATCTGTACACCTTTAGGTCTAAACGCTAACTGAACTATTTCCCTCTAACATTTGCCCCGTGAAACTCAGTTATGAATCCCATTGGTCAGTGTTCTAAATAAGCTGGTTGGCTAGATTACTAAGAATCCCATTGGTCAGTGTTCCATGCGTGCTTATTTCTGATTGGATAGATTACTTAAGATACTGAATCAATGAAGCCCTGGGAACGGGATAAACAAACCACCCACATATTTACAAGCTTTATACAACCTTTTGATGAGAGATTTAACTGAATAAACACTTTTGCCTGACCAATACAAACATACCCGGCCTTGTGTCAACTATACTATTCTTTAATCTCTCCCCCATCGATAAGCTTATTTCAACATATGTGCACTTTGTGACTGTCATGTTTACTGGCCCTTTTGATAAAATTTTCAATATTTCTTACGTGAGGTAAACCCACATATTCCACCTACAATTTCTAACCATAATGTGACAACTAGCATGCTTTTCATTGCAATGCCATTCTTCGGTTTACTTAAAATGTCCATATAAACATGCTTTCGGTCACTTTAATACCTCAGTTCTCAGTGTTTGAGTCCACATTTTCTTTAAAATTCGTGGGATTTAATTTCTTGTGAAAATACCTGTGTAGTACCTTTAGCCGACTTAACATTCCTGGAATAACTATCACCAGCCTTACAGGTACATTATTACTTTTAAACTGTCTCTTGGGGGATTAAAATGTGCCCTAATGATATCCGATTTGCTGTTAATTTGACTAAGAGCGTAGAGTCCCAGGAGAGAAATTAATTGACCCAAGATGTATTGTCTGTCAAGGTATTATATACTTTTACTTCGATCAACACTTTCTTCACCATTGCAAGAGTCTTTATCATTTTGGCGTTTTGGTCCCATGTCTTTGCTTAAAATAGTATTAACTAATCCATATAAAACAAATATTCGACATGTAAAAGTCTTGATCCTGACACAATTATATAATATGTACTTTCCTCACAAACGTGTTAAAGTCCTTATCCCGACGCTGCCGCCAGTGTTACAATTTTCAGGGGGTAAGTTCATAACTTCTCAACACAGTATATGCACTCTACATTTTATTTACACACTACGATAATAAATATATACACCAATAATGTTTATTAGTTAACTGTCTTCACAATCTAGGTAAAATCCATTCTCTCTCAAACTGCCACCAACTCTCTCCATACTACTTGTAACTTTACATCTCTACATTCAATTCTACTCTCTCCCAGCTACTCACTGCACCTGGCTTTTGATACAAATCTGTCCAACCTCCCATACTTGTATGTGTGGAAAGACACTGATAGGACCTAACATTTAATTGATATTTATTATTGCAACTGTTGAAATCTCTGGCAAGCAGACTTTGCCGAGCAACAAACCAGACTAGTCTTTATTATGAAATGATGACCACATGGTAACCTCTTCTGATAACAAATGTCCACCATGCCCCGATGACATCAAACAAAGCAGTCTAAATTGAGTTCATATACTAAAAATTACAACACAAGGCAGTGACCCTTCCTTTAACATGTTCTATTTGTTCATGTCGTGTTATATGCATCGTCCTGTATTTTATCAGCAATGGGTCATTTATAAGATTTCTTTCTTCGGGTTTCTTTATACCTATATATCCATATCAGGAGATTTTGATTTCTTCTAAAAAAAATTTAATAGTATGTAATCATTATTTACAGATTTGATCAACCGAACGAATTAACTGTTTTCTGGTTTAATTTATTGACCTCATTTGTATCATTCAAAGGTGACATAAGTGGACGGGCAACTTAGATTTATTTATGGGTGACGACTGTTATTTACCAATATGTGGCCACTATTTTATTAACTAGTATTGCAAATCTGAATTAAACCTGTTCATCTGTACTGCCATTGTAGTCGATTTTAGTGTGATTCATATTTAAACTTTATACTTCAGATCGGCAAACTATAGCTCAATACAACTTTGTTGTATTTTAATATTTCGCACAGTCACATTGTGTTCAGAGCATTTTAATAAATATTGCATGATATGCCAAGTGTTTTTAAATTTAAAAAATACTGCTTTTTAAACTAAACTGCATTTAGTTTTACATCTTGGTTTTGAAATTAAGCTAAACAAATTATGCATTGCAACTAAGCGTAGTTTTGTGAAATGATCTAAGAAATAAGTAAGTGTTAACATCCTTACCGGATACAAATGTGTGTGTTGTCCCGTGACCAGTTAACTTACGTAGAATAACGATTTTACGTCAATGACCTTGCGTCAGAAATGTGACTGAATACCTACTAGATAACCTACCATATTTAGGTGATAATTTAATGTCACTCATACATTTTGGAAATCTCATATGAGCAACGAGAACGATTTTGAGCAAGTGAGACAATTTAAGTTTATGCGTTTAGAATTAGAAGTTATACTGATCAAACATTATTATTTTAACAATTATCTTACACTTTTGCAACTAACTCTAACATAGTGTTTAAGTAACAAATTTAAAAACTGTCTAAACCTGCAATTACCCTCCCATAGCGTGCATTTGAAATGTAGATGTATCGATTTGAAGTGAACCCAGCGTTTAATATAAAACTTATAATACTTTAAGCTTGACCATCAATAAACTAGTAACTACTTTCGATTTGATCGCCAAGGTGCGCGACACATCGTCAAAGTTAATATACATAAACTATGTAACGGAATCCACGTAATTTTGAAAGTTTAAATTTAAATCAAATCCCGACGATATCCGCAAACAATTTCTCTTTTATCGGACGATTCAGCCTTTTTATGCTGAAACATTCAGCTCCCATATGCGTAAGCAAATCTGAGGATTAGTCAGATATAAAATCCACGGCCACGGTTGCCTGTTTTCTAAAAGGTCGCCGTGTGAAATATTAGAAATTTGAGATCTTGAGGCAAGCAACGCTAGCTGATTCGGTTCAGTTCGCCGGATGCTAAAAAACTCCGACACAATTTAACTTTGAATAGTAAATAATACCACTGTGACTTTTAGAGTGGTCACGAGCTTTCGTTAAAGCAAAGGTGAACTCCACGGGGCCATTTTTGTACATGGCCGATATATCAAATGTTTACGTTATTGTTCTTTACTTTAACAAAGCGATCTAGATTTTGACTCCACATGACCCAGTTTCTAACCCGATATATTGTTTGGATTTATCACATGCCATACCCTGTGTCTCATGTAATCATTACATATATTTTATCTTACACATGTGTAATATACTCTTTAAGCGTTTCCATTGGCTTAGTTTTCGTTTATTGACCAATATCATTTTGTTATTTTGCTGATTGATGTTGCAACGTCAAATGACGTCACGAAATGTAAAAAACATTCGGGATTTATCATTATGTTTGCGTTAATATTTATTTAATTTGCTCATTTAAAAGCATGCGATAAAAAGATCTGGCACGAGTTGTCATATTATACCATGTTTTATTAAACGAGTTTAGGAATTTTGTAAGTAAGCCAGCCTTATGTTTTTTCAAGATTATTAGGCATTTAATGTTATCCGGAGAGCTTTCGTAAAGTAAATATTGACAAATAACGACAGAAAAATTTGATCATCAAGTATCACACCGAGCACGAGTATGAGGAGATTTAATTCGAATTTCCCCAATCTATCCACCCAAGGTTCTAATTAGGTAAATGCAGCTTTGACGCAGATTTACTTGTAGTCTTCGGAATACACACACGAATATCTGCATTATCCCCCAACTGCCAAACAATACCTAAATACCGCACACTTTCTGTTTCACTTAAGATTCCACATACTTAACTTATTACTCTAACATTTACAGAAAAGGTATTCAACCTTCGGTATTCACAGTTCAGTAACCTGTCGATATGCACGCGTTCAACGCAGTTAACGCCACTATAAATTGACTACGTATTGATTTAATTTAAACCCGTATCGGATAAAAGCCATCCTGACTTATTCGTGTTTGATTTCTTACTATAAATAGAATCAAATTTCCATCTAAGTTACTTTCTTTTTAAATACATTGTATTATAAACTTATTTAAATAACAACTTTTTTTCGTCCGAAAGTATGGCTTCGTTTGCACCATTGATTACATCTTTACTTAAGAAGGTAAATAGGTTTAAATCTTTTTAACCAGTAGACATTTATGACTATGTTAAGTATCTAATATTTTGTAAACGTACATGAAGCAAAATTTTACGATACATGTATACAGCACAGGCGCTCGATGACAATGTTTTTTATAATTTATTATAAAAAAAATATTTAAAAAAAAGATAGTTCGACTATGTATATAGTAAACATCTATTTACATAGTCGAACTATTTTTCTTTCAGAAGACGTTTTTTCGGAAGATTGTTATTGATTCAGTATATGTATGCATTATAAAAACAACAGGTAACTGAAAACAAAAATATAAAAAAATAAAATAAATACAAATATTGCCATCGAGCGCCTGTGCTATACAGTATAATAATGCATTTACTGCTTTAGAATTTATGTTATTAACCGATCGGTTAACTCGCGATCCTTCCGTCTCTTAACTTTCCGTCAGACAGTCGCAATGTGGATCTTATCAAAATTAACCATCATGACGATCTACAAATAATGTTTACAGTATACAACAGTCAATGTCGGTACATATGAATCAACAATTACTGTCAAATATGTAATGATTATATTTTCACGTCAAACATCACATCGATGCGTCGAACAACGACCAACATATTGCTATTATTACAATTATTAAAATAATCATCATGATCATCATTATTACAGTCGATTGGTGCATAAAGGATAGCTTAAGCCTCCAAGTCTCGTTTAAACATACAAAACATGAATTTATCAGATAAACCATTATGCCATGATAGGAAAAATTATATTGCCAATTGAAACAAGTTTGCGGTTTTGAATCTTTGCCAAGTAATAGGTGAACACTGTGCGAGTTTAATGTTAAACTAATTTAACTATAATCGGGTAACATTGGTCCTTATGGGACAATCTGTGTCACGTTTATTTATAAAAAAAGTTCAAACTATGCACGGTTAGAACGCGTTCCTACTATAATAAATTTCAGAGGTTGTCTCAAGCCATCTCCAAATATATTACAGTTTAGTTTATCTTACATCGTGATAACATTTTGGTATGGTAAGATATTATGAATCCTCATTATCAGCGTTATGTATGCTAAAGTATTTTTAATGTGGTTAGACGTTTATATTGTATGCGTATGTCACGTTATTACGTATTGTTCGTGGCGAACACAGTAACAATCAAAGTTCATTTCTGTTTTCGTCGAGATTTATTTATGTTGAATATTCTCTAACACAACGCTTGCTAATGTACACGAAATACAATTTTTCCATTGGTCACCAAGGTCCGGGCTTATTACGGATGGGTTGACTTATTAGAATGCTCTAAAAGGAACAATCTATTCATGTATTTACTTGCTTGCCAAATGCACTAAAATCTAATCAATTTATATTGGTGTAGAGTATTTGTCAGTGCCATAACTTGTGTATCCTTTGCAAATAAGGCTTTTCGGTGACCCTTTCATCTGTGCTGTTTCGATGACCATGTGTGGGTACTATTAATCTCGTGTCTATATACTGACCCTTAACTCATTGTTAAGTATATGGTCCTTCGATTCTTTTATCTAAATGACTTTTCATTTTATTTATCCCAATTATACCCCACCCTGGGTGTAAACATATTTGTGTTCTTACTTGAAATAAATCCTAAATCAGGTCTTAGTTAATGCAAATATCTCCCAAAAATGTATTATTAAATTCTCAAACTTCATCTTAACATTGCATATACATATTATTGAAATATCCCCTTATTAATTACCATCATAAGAATAAACTCATAAGAATAAACGATATGTTATAAGCTGTTACATGACACAACTTTCCCCTTATTTTAATTTTTTAAATATTTTATGATATTAAAAAAAAATATTATTATTATTATTATTTTACAAGCGTCTCTGCTGAAATAGATAACATTAGTTATTGTTATACAATATAAATGTCAATCGGTATGAAGCGGAGCACATCATCTGTTGGTCGTTGGCCTTCAATACGTCTGGTGTCGTACATGTAGTATTGAAGTCGTCGCGTTGCGAATACGATGTTTATTTAATGTCATTGCCGCCGTCCTGAAGATAAACCGATTGTAGGTTCGTTCGTGGCGATTGGAATGCGTTTGTTGATTCAGCTCTGCTTTCCGATGTTTAACTTTCGTCGTCGATTGCCGTTTCCGTTGTATTCATCGTTGTTGTTGTTTTCGTTGTCGTTTGTACGTTTGTTGATGGCCCCAGCGTCTTCATTTCTCTCGGGACATTAAGATTTTCTATTGGCCATAATGCTCACGAGGTATTAACTATAGCAGTGTTCTCCTTGATGTCTTAGGCCTCGGAAGTATCATTCCCAATGCGTTATCTACGCACGTCAAACAGTTGAATGGCTGCATCTACTCTATAGTGTTTAACGTCACAAGTATTGTGTCCAGTGTTGCGTCACTTGTTGTCCTTCGAAAACTTCTGGCGTTGGGTCTTCTTTTAGCGATAGAACCAGGTATTCACTTTGAGAGTAAACGCCATGATGTCCCATGCTAACAACGTTAATTGTTTCTTCAATGCGTTGTGAAAGGCGTTGTTTCGCGATGTCTTCTTCTTTTGCGTTGTCTCCAAATTTCGATATTTTTATCTGCGTTGTGGTGATACAAGTATCAGTTGTTCAAAATCATGGCAAACATTTATAAATATCCCCTTAAATTCCTCTTAAATACCGTCATGACAACTTACTATGAAGTCTAAGTAAATACAACCTTTATTACCCGATTACTATCAAATCACTCCCGTAAACATTAAACAACCTCTCGGTAGTTTGCGTACGTGCTATCAGTAAATTTGTGACAGGTATGCGCTACTTTATTTACCTAGGGTATTGCACTTTAAACAGACGTATCGCGGTCGTATCTTTAAATCACAAATCTCCTGTGTATCATTATGTACTTAATGACTTTTTCTATCGACATATGTACCTGAACGCTCTTAAATACGCTTGTGTAAATTTTGACGAAAAAGGGCAGACTTTTTTTTAATTATGCATTCATAATACCAGAACATTTATCGGTATACTTCAAATTTCAAGTCTTGTTCTCCTAATGAACTAATCCCATAAATCTAATACAATTAGTATTCTTGCACCATGAGTAAATGGTAGGCTTCCATCATTTCGCAAATGATAGGCTCTCATAAACCTCTATGTACCTTATAGAGTTTATTCTATAACAGAAATTTAACGCGCATATATCAGTATATTTTAACTGCACAGTATTCGTGACAGAACACATTAAATTCTTACTTAAAATTACTCAAGACCTTCAATATTACCGATACTCTACATACATTTGCAATAAACACAATTACGTATATACATATTTACATAATATTTTTTGTGTGTGTCTGCCCTATTCATATTCGCAATCAACATTATTGTTCTTATTACTGTGCTTACCCTCCTTATTTCTTTATTCTATTAATGCATAAAACCATATACAATTAGTCAAGTATACTGATTTTTTTGTGTACGTCTCTAAATTCCCATTTATGTGCAGGTTTTTATTTCATATCTTATATAAAATGACGTCAAAATCGGATACTCTCTAATGTTTATTCCTATCTTCTAAGTTCCTTTAATATAATATCAAAACATTAAACTGCCTTCAAAAATCCTTAGTTATAAAAATGTATTATTAAATTCTCAAACTTCATCTTAACATTGCATATACATATTATTGAAATATCCCCTAATTAATTTCCATCATAAGAATAAACTCATAAGAATAAACGATATGTTATAAGTATCCCATGATCAGGTTATTATGTATGCTGAGGTTATCTAAGGCCACAATATATTGATTAAATGTTCGATGGATTTCCCGCACCTAAAAATCGAAGAACAAAATAAAAATATTTTAATTTTTATTTTGCGCCCGCATCAACAATTTGCGTTTGTCTGCCTCGTTGTGTCCGCGAAAGATGTAAATGGAAACGTAATTTTTCCGCCAGTTGCAATCAATCGTCGCATTACTAATGATTTCCGTGCTTTGTTCCTCGCAGCAGCATCTGCATCGGGATGCATCCACTGTGGAACTCCTGGCAGTTTGTTAGATGACAACGATGCATATGTTGCAAATTTGTATTTAAAATATTCCATAGACCACTGTGTGTGTCTTGTCGACATTCTGGAAAAGAGGCAAAAACTTGGGACGCGAAGAAGTTTGTTAAAAAGCAAAAAAGTAAAGTGAACTCATTCAGGCCTTCCACCATTCCTACTTTGTTTTGGTTTGAAAATGACACCAAAGCAAAATTATGTTCATATGATGTATAAGTGTTGACATGTTGTGATTGAAAATGAAAATCATGGATTGGATTAAACAGCAAATACTTTAACTTTAAAAATATAAGTGTTTAGTCTTTACCCGTTTTACTTCTATTTCTACAGATTTTATGTGTTTTGCCTTTAGATTTAAGCTGATTCTAGTCATTCGTGATTGCATGTTTCTTGGAAAAATATGTTGTTTTTATCCCCCGCCATGGAAATGCTTTGGCAGATTTCGTTGAAACTTGGTATGAGTATATATATGGATAAGAAGATGATGCACGCAAAATGGCATTGTACACCATCTGTTTATAACGGAATAATGGCCCTTTGTATCTTGAAATAATGTTTTTGTGTGTCCGGAGCTATATCTTGGACGTGCTTTGGCAGATTTCATTGAAAACTGATATGAGTATTATATATATGGATAAGAGGATGATGCACGTCAAATAGCATTGTACACCACCTGTTAATGACGGATTTATGGCCCTTTGTATCCTGAAATAATGCTTTTTTTGTGCCCGGAGCCATATCTTGGAAGTGCTTTGGCGGATTTCATGGAAACTTGGTATGAGTATATATATGAATAAGAGGATGATGCACGCCAAATGGCATTGTACACCATTTGATAATAACGGAGTTATGGCCCTTTGTATCTTTAAAAACAATGCTTTTGTGTGTGTCCGGAGCCATATCTTGGACGTGCTTAGACGGATTTCATTGAAACTTGGTGTGAGTATATATATGGATAAGAGGATGATGCACGTTGGCGTTGTCCATCAGACAAGAAAACTTTTGTGTCCAGAGGTATATTGGAGGGGGATATCAATTCAACAAATTTGCTTGTTAAAACTCATTTTATTAAAAAATTATTGTTGACCTGTTATTGTTTTAAATATATATAATAGTACTAGTCATTATACTAGAATGTATACTAGTCCATTTTTGCACTCAAATTAGACCAATATATGTGCTTTGTTAAAATACAGTATCATTTAATATAACCAATATTTTTTATTTTTTTCGCTTTTCGCTCGCCTGCGATTTAAAAAAATGGAATAAAAGTAAATTAATTTTTATTTCGCTCGCTCGCTCAATTTCTGGTTGGCTTAAATCCGTAGAACACATAATCGATTTGTTGTGGCCTAAATGAACGAGAAAGTTCGAATACTTATTAAAATTAATAGCAGAAAACTACATAAGATTTCGCGGAGGTTAATTTAGAAAAAATATTGGCATAACAAATATAATACACATATTAGGATCACATATAAACAGAAATACACGGTTAACATTGAAACACAATATATTATGGTTGTTGATATGCTGTATGGATGCTTTCTGAACCAGCTCAGAAAGGCCCGGACTTTCTTATAAATGATAAATTAACGGCAATGAGACCGACTAGAAAGTAGTGGAATGTATCGATTCGAGTGTTAACTCAAACATGGTAACGTGCAATGCATGTATTTTAAGAAATTGTGAACACACAATACACACATTATATAATACTTAAGTGGTCGTCATAAATGAATTCATTTGCGACCTGGTGTGGTTTTTGGAACCTTTCGTAAACAAATTTAATCTAATAATTTAATTTTTTAATGTTCTTTGACTTCATGATAATTTTTCTCAACATGTGATACACTTTAAATTGGTCTTGTAATAGTATGAAGAAAATTTGAAAATTGTTGTGTATGTGGGTTTAAGACAACGCGAGAACACCGGTCTGTTTAATGGCTAGTTTAATACTACACAGATACAGCGATAGGCATGCAGCAATACAACATGGTAGGCGGTTTTTTATGACTGACGTGATCATTATACATAACAATTCTCCCCTTTTAAATGTGTTGATCATATAATTATTCATAAAAATCAATTCATAATGCATTTAAAAATTAATATGAATAATCATTTTCAAACATAACATTTCTTGTTCAAATATCAATTCAGTCAGTGTTCTTATCTAATTACTGTGAAATTACGCATTAATTGTCCATTATAATATATCGTTACTACACAATGATATAAAATCCTCACAGCTCATTAGCATTCACAAGTACCAAAATGTCCGAGGAAAAGTACTGCAGCAATTAATCTCATTAGTTACAAATTACTACTGATAAGACAGTCGTTCAGGCTGTCGCCTGTTTCTCAATGGATACCGACGCTCCTTAGTTAATTGTTCATTTGAAACCAGAGGATCAGTTTGAGAATCATTATCATTTTTATCTTTGTTCTCAATTAGTACCGGGTGGTCTGACATTAATTGGCTATGACACGGAGTCTCGGTAACAGATAGCGGTTCGCACGGTAATGGGACTGTGTCATTTTTATTTGAAGCGTTTTGCACGTTCGTAGCACGAAGCTGATCAATGTTCCTTCTCCACACTGTAATACCGATGTCCACTTTGTACATAAGTGGTCTGTCGCGTGAAGCAATAGTGCCCTTTATCCCTTTTTCCTTAGAGTTAGGCCTAAATTCTCGGGCAAGGACACTCTGACCTAAATCTAGTTCGCGAAATTTATTTCTGTCCGGAACTGACATTTTCATTTGACGGTCATTCACATGCTGCTTAGTATCAGGTTTAAGCAAATCTTACCTACTTCGCAAATCACGACCTAAGAACAATTTTGCTGGTGTTTCGCCAGTTGTAGAATGCGGCGTGTTACGATATGTATGCAAAAAACAATTCAGTTTCTGGTTAAGGTCATCCGTTTCGCTGTTCATTGCGCGAATGCTTGATTTGAAAGAAGCATTGAAGCGCTCCACAAGACCATTTGTGGATGGCTTAGCGACCGCAGTCCTTATATGGAGAATTCCGTTTCTTTTCATGAACAGTTGGAAGCTTTCAGATGTCAACGTACTTCCATTGTCAGAAACAATTTGTTTCGGTAACCCATATCTTGCAAATACGGTTCGCATGACTTGAACTGTTCTTTCTGCGTTCGTTGTATTCATTTCAATGACATCAGGCCACTTAGAGCGAGCATCAACCATGACTAAGAACATTCGTCCTAGAAACGGGCCTGCGAAATCAACGTGTATCCGCTCCCAGCTAGAGCTTGGCCATTCCCACGGATGTAATTGGACATGCGCTGGTAACTTCTGTTGCATTGCGCAACCATTACAACGTTTTACCAGACTTTCAATGTCGGCATCAATCCCCGGCCACCAGACATAGCTCCGAGCTAGTCCTTTCATCTTTACAATGCCCGGATGGCTAGCATGTAACAGCTCGAGCACACACGTTCTTAGTTTAATGGGAATGATAACCCTATTTCCCCACATCAGACACCCACGATGAAGTGTTATCTCGTTTCGGCGGAAATAATAGCTTTTGAGTACTGGGTCATTAGCGTTTGAAGCCCAGCCCTTTTTGACGTATTCTAAGACGCGTGACATAATTGGCTCGCGCTGCGTTTCGCGGCTAATTTGCGAACTTGTTACAGGGAGTTGCTCGAATTGTGAAGTGTAGAATATTTCATCTGCATCATCAGAGTTATGATTATGATTCGGCGCGGGTAGTCTGGACAACCCATCAACATTTGTATGCCGTTTTGTGCATTTGTACTCTATGTCGTAATCAAAACCGGATAGGTACAAAGCATATCTTTGTACGCGCGCAGCAGTTGTTGCGGGTATGCTTTTGCTTGGACTGAAGATTGACAACAGCGGCTGACAGTCCGTTACTAGGCAAAATTTCCGACCTTACAGGTATGGGTAGAATTTCTTTACTGCCCAGAATATAGCCAACGCTTTTCTATCAATCTGCGCGTATCATTGCTCGGTATTGCTTAATGACCTTGACGCGAAAGCAATAGGTTTTTCAGAACCGTCTGTCATGACATGAGACAGTATTCCTGATATTCCTACTGGAGAGGCATCCGTCGCCAGTCTAACAGGTAGATCTGGGTTATAATGCGTAAGCACGGGCTCAGAAGTGATCAGCTTTTTTGAATTTTGGAACGCGATCTCACATTCTTTTGACCAAATAAACTTACGATTTTTTGCAAGCATCGCGTTTAGTGGTTTAATGACAGTCGCGAGATTCGGCAGAAACCTGTGGTAGTAATTGAGAACACCGAGATACGCCCTTAAAGAAGTAACATCTTTAGGTGTGAGTGTGTCAATCACAACCTGCACCTTGTCATTACACTTTTGTCTTTGTTTAGTTTTAAACCAAACTCGTTCAAACGACAAAGCACTTTCTCGAGGTTATCCAAATGAGACTGATCACTGTCCCCTGTCACGATTATGTCATCAAGAATGCATTGCACTCCAGGTATTCCTTGAAGTATCTGGTCAATTGTGCGTTGCCAGATTTCGGGAAGTGACGATATTCCGTACACACATCTGTTGTATCGATACAGCCCTTGATGAGTGTTAATGGTCAACAATTCCTTGCTGTCGTCGTCGACCTCAAGTTGGAGATACGCCTGGCGAAGATCCAGTTTCGAGTATTTCTGTCCGTGTGATAGATTCGCGAAGATGTCCTCGATCCTTGGTAGGGGGTATTTGTTAACTTTAAGTGCTTGGTTGACTGTCACTTTAAAGTCTCCACAAATTCGAAAATCCTGTCCGTTGCTTTTCAATACTGGAACGATTGGCGTTGCCCATCTGCTGGTATTTACCTTCGAAATAATATCTTGCCTTTCAAGGCTGTCGAGTTCACGCTCTATTTTCGGTTTCATAGAGTACGGAACTGGCCTTGCTTTCAAGAATCTGGGTGACGCGTCTTCTTTCAATGTTAACCTGGCTTTTATGTCCTTCACTTTTCCGATACCTTCATCGAAAACAATTGCATTGTTTTTTTTCAAAATCGCCTTTAGTCTGTCTTTAACAATATCTCTTTCGATCACGTTTACGGGAACAATGCGTTGCCAGTCAAACTTGATAGCCGTTAGCCAGTCTCTCCCGAACAACATAGGACCAGTGCCTTGAACCACACAAAGCCGTAATTGTGTTGATTGTCCATTGTACTTTACTGTTATAACCTTGGTACCTACTTGTTTAATGATTTCCCCGGAGTACGTCTTAAGGAACTCAATTTCCGACATTAATGTCACTGCCGATCATGTGTCAACTTCCATTCTGAATATATGTCCGTCAATTTCAGGTGACACTGTTATTTTGTTGTCTCCACGGTTCACAGAATTAATAATCAAAACATTGTCATTATCTGTGGTGTTCATTGCATTGACGTGTTTCATTGTGGGACATATTTTCTGAATGTGTCCTTTTGTCTTGCAGAAGTGACATACAGCATTTTTCAACCGACATTTTTGTGACACATGGTTGTTCTTTCCACAGTGAATACATTTCGGTTTTGAAGTAACTTGCACCGTTTCCCTTTTAGGCGGTGGTCTTGTCTTTGTGTGTTTACGGTTAGCAATCCGGTGTACACTTCCGGTAGCTGCCGACGACTGAAGTTCTGCGGCGTCCGTGGTCGCTGTTTCCATAGCAGTCGCAATTTCTATTGCATTAGCGAATGTTAGGTCAACTGTTGAAAGCAACTTCCTTTGTGTTGTTTCCTCACGAAGACCGCAAACGAATCTGTCCCTTAATGTGTCGTTAAGGTGTTGCCAAAGTTACAAAATTCCGCCAACTTCCTTAATGTCGCTACATAGTCCTTGATACATTCCCCGTCGCCTGATTTCGTTTATGAAATCGAAAACTTTCGGCAATAATCAGCGGTTTTGGACTAAGGTGAGTGCTAAGCAAATCACACAGTTCCTTGTACGTCTTCTCCGACGGCTTTGCCGGCGACGTTAAACATCGAGAAGACAATATGTCCTTTCCCCTAGGAGGGTAAGTAATCCAGCCACTCTCTTTTCAGCTGCAATATCGTTCACAATAAAATATTGCTCCAGGCGTTCTTGATAAGAAGTCCATGTTTCCGTGTTACCGTCAAACGGATTAATGCTTCCTATTAAAGCTGTTGCCATGATTATCACAGATGTAATATCCAGAATTTTATGCACAATACTTCATTTTGAAAGAAAGGATAAAATTCCCGAAATAAAAACTCTGCTCAACCCTCGTCGCCAATTGTTGTGTATGTGGGTTTAAGACAACGCGAGAACACCGGTCTGTTTAATGGCTAGTTTAATACTACACAGATACAGCGATAGGCATGCAGCAATACAACATGGTAGGCGGGGTTTATCATGACTGACGTGATCATTATACATAACAAAAATGTTCGCCTATAACGGTCTTTTTTTTCTAAAAAAGCATAATACCTAAAATATAATCTCTTCCAAGATAATGGAACACAACGTTGTCCGAGTGTTTGATATAAAAATTATTTTACTTACATGTTTGTGTTCTGTTGTTGTTGTTTTTTTTGCAATATTGGAAAGATCACATAGTTAGGAACACATACTCTGGCTAGTAATTGGTTTGTGAACATTTTCGAACTAAGAATGACCGTAGCATGAATCAGATTCTACGTTTTAAGACTCGTGATATGCATTGTTTTGTGTTTTATTGGTATTGAGTTACGTGTCTTAAATTTAATACTAGTGGGTATAAGAAAAGAATTTGTGGCTTGGGATTTCTTTATTCGTCTATATCAAATAAGGAAATTGTATTTTTTCAACAAATGATAAACATTATTTTTTTATTATTTTCAGAAGTTATAAAGCTCAATGATTTAACAGTTTTCCGGTTTAATAATTTCATGTCATGTTTCATGCTACGGTTTTATAAATGAACGGGTAACTTTGATGTATTTATCCGTCGAGATTATTATGTTGTTTTGTTATAAATGTTATGAATCTAAATCTGACTTAAACGTATTCATTTGTATGATTGTGGCTATAGTGCAATATAAGTTTGTTCTTTTTCACAAACTCATATAATCTCCATGTGGTCAAACTATTGGTTGAAATGTTGCATTTTATGCCTAATGGTCCAGTATAAAATATTGAAACACCATAATTATATCATCGATGTTGATATACTGAATGAAACAATAAAAACAGAAGGAACTTACAAGCAGTATTCTGCCTATAAGACAACACAATACATGCTATTAGAGTAGAAAATGAAGACAAAGTTAACAAGAGCAAATTGTTTAACATCATTACATTATGATGTTTAACAAGGTGATGGAAACAAATTGAAATCTATTTAGTATAAAATCATCTGAATACAAATAGACAATACACAAAGAGATTGCACAATCAAAATGTTTGCTTTTTATATTCTGAACTTACATGTAAGCAAACAAATATAAGAGTTTCATTGAAAATCGTTTTAAATACACCCAATTATACAATCAAAGTTGTATTACGATGGGAATTGTTTTTTTTTAGTTGTGCCTAGGCTACATTTTGGCTATGGCTACTTTTTTCGTTTAAATGGGGGCTACCGATTTGCTTAAAATTTATAATTTACAATTAATTAGAAATCTATATGAATATTTTATAATGAAGACAAAAACTATATACATTACATTACTAACTCAGCATTCTGATTCGTTTCCATTGTATATTTTACTTTTAGAAATCATCCAAAAATAAAATTATAGCTATAATTCAGCCATAAAGCAACCATATATTAAACGTGTGTACAATTGAACTCATTTTACGATTCCCAATCACATGGGTACTGTTATCAACAAACTATGTTTAACATTGTGTAAACCATAACATAACAATTAGGTATGAAACAAGTTTTAAAATTAGGTTTAGTAAAATAATATAAATTATCTAATCTAGTGTTTTAACTATATGCATATAGAAAAAAAATGTTCATTCTTAAAACAAAATTCACTATCTACGTCAAATTATATTATTTTGCTTCGTAGTTAGTATCACGTGGGAACATTATCTAGGAGATCATAAGAATAAACCAAAACGAATAAATGTGACTTTTCAGGCAAAAGTCTTGAGGATTTGAAATGTCATCCAACTAATATTCTCTAAAGCGCATGTGGTGCTTTTCATGCCAATTTTATACGATACGTATAAACTGGATTTTTGTTACATTTACTTTATTAAAGAAAATATATAATAACATATCCAAGCAAGAAACAAAAGATAACGTATGAAAACTTCACTAAAACATGGTTACTATCCTTTCGTCCCTTAATCATCATCTGCTTCTCGCGTTCCACGACATTGGTTTGCATTTGACACAAAACTAACAATTGTAAACTTTAATAACGCAACAACGGAAAGATGAATTGACTAAAAACTGACTGCCTCTAAAGGTAAACTTTTACAAACAATTGTTTTTATATCGTACTTACAATTAGTGTCACCTAAACCTGTGCAACTATCTATTACTCACTCAAATAATTTATAGACCTATCAAATGTATTATATTACTTTATTAAAATATAAACATGTTTCTCATTTGAAAAGGTCTATAGATTTCAACAGCTAAATTCTTGATAACATATTTACGTTTCGTTGTAAAACATGAAACACATTTAAACATACGAAGGTGGCGATACAAGTGTGGTGGGGTTTAAATACGTCACAGAGTAGAGGACATATAAAACTGTAAGACTTTTTAAAAAAAGAACGTGGAATTCGTCTTCTGAGACATTTCTATTCCGTCAAATTTTGTGAGCTATTTCTGTGTTTAATACTTTTGGAAACATTTTACCTATTCTAAGTTTTGTCAGTAAAAACTTTAATTTCATAAGTCTCTTCTTAATAAAAGAATAAGGTAAAATCAGTGACCAAGTGAAGAGATCAAGCCCTGCGTGCAGGTCTCAAAAGCATGTTAATTCTTTCAAGTTATAATTTTTAATATTTGTTCTTTTCCCAGTACAAACACCCAGATGTTACTAAGACAGATGTTTTGACTGCGCTAACAGCATTTGGGGACTTGAGACCAAAATTTGAGGACTTTGGTAAGTGAACAGTATATGAAAATGTTTCAATTGACGTTGTGGTAGATACATATATATCATACTGAATGTTCCCTAGTAATTAATAATGATAAATATGGTTATCATCCATTTCAAAGTTTCTATGCATGCAAGGCTCATTTAATATAGGACACCACAATGTGTCATGTGACATAAAATTGTGTCTCTGATTTGCAGTGTTTAACGATGGCAGTACTAGGCAGCTTGTGCAACTGGATGGAACCATACCTGTCACCTACAAAGGTACCCTTGATTCTTCAGCTTGATTTCTCAGCAGTCAGAATATAGACATGAGATTTGCTATGGGAAAAAGGAGCTTAATGCATGTGCATAAAGTGTGTTCCTTCATAAGCCTGTGCAGTTCATACATGCTAATCAGGGATATAGAATTGGCGCTGTCCGTCCGTCTGTCTGTTACACAATTTTTTAAATAAGCAGCGGTTATACCAATTCAACAAATTTGCTTGTTACCTTTTAGATGCACTTTATAATAATAAACATGTTATTTGATTTTTTATGATACTGTTAACAGCGTAGGAAAAAAATATTTAATCGTTCTTTTTCACAGGCAATGTGTACAACATCCCAATCTGTATCTATCTAATGGACCAACACCCCTACACACCGCCGATTGTGTGCGTAAAACCCACATCTACAATGGAGATCAAGTCCGGAAGACATGTTGACCAAAATGGGAAAATTGACTTGCCATATCTGCGTGAATGGAAATACGTGAGTCAATATTATTTATATATTTTTCTTTGTGATTGACTTTTTTGTTGACTATAAACACTGCAAATTTAAATGAATCTCTATTTACATGTTAAATAAAGAAAAAATTATATGTTTCTCAATTAATCATATGTTACCTACCACGGTTTGACATTCATGCTTTCTTTAAACCTTTAATTAAACATTTTTTTTATATTTATGAACACGACTGGCACCCTTAAAATTGGTAATTTTCACGTCAAAGAATCACAAAATCAGAATAAAAATCGGGATATGAAAGTCCTTTAATGGGAATTTAAAAAAGTAAACATTCATGTTTTAGTTTTCAAAACCAGTTTATGTATATTGAGACCAATAAAACACAGCTAGTATTGATTGAAGCAATATGAAAGACTCTATGGGTTCAAACTGGGACTTCGTTTTGTTACTTTGGAAAAGAACAATATTTGCAGAAAAATACTAACAACATTGGTGATTTTTTTTATGATTTTGGTGAATGTGTCCATGAATCATTTGGAATTGTTAGTTTTGTACTTTAACATTACAAGTGCACTCTCAATACGGATGGCAATGACTTACAACTTATACATTTACTTCGCTAAACTTTGGACTCCACATAAGTTGTATTTTTTATAAACATAAAATTATTTCTGTGTTTGTAAATTAAGACAAAAAAAAAAAAAAATAAATATTGACCAAAATCTGTCCGAGGTCAAATGCCTTATGCCGTATTGAGATCTAGCACAGTATTTTTTTTCACCATTTCGGGAATGAGACGGGGTCCCTTTGAATTGGGAAAATTAGCGGCGTTTTCACTAAACTTGGGAAATTAGTGTTGTTGCTGATTTGCTAAAAAATATTTTGAATAGAGAATATAGGTGTTTACAGTATTAGTGAAATTAGTGTACTTGATGTGTTACTTATATAACAAATACTTTAAAAATTGATGACTTGATGTTGTGAACCTGACATTGTAATTAAAACTTAGGTTAAAGATATATAGCTGCACAAGGAAATTAACTAACTTTTGCGATTAATTTACATTTTTGAAACCTTTAATTGGGAATTTTTTTTGGACAGCAATTTAATTTATAAAGTTTTTTCCTCTTTGGGAAATTGCTGTTTTCCGGTACTTTATAAAGAAGGAACAATATTGCTAGAAGAATTGTTTGTACTCAATAACTTGAAAACTAATTTAGGAATTGTAATCAAAGTTGATACATGGATTTCTTATATCCAGGGATTGCACATGGGATGGGTGTTATCAAGGTCAATGTCACTGTTACTATATATAGAGACTTGATGACATGGCTTAGTATCTTGAGTTCAAATTGAGCTATTGTGACGCACTCATATATATTTTGTTTTACAACAACTTTATTTGTTTCCATATGGTCATAAATGACCAAGGTCAACAGTCATGGTCACTGGTAGCAAATACAGAAAAATTGTATCCACTCATAATCAAGGTTAAAGTATATTTAAGAATATTTGCAAAACATTTTTTGATAAATGTTTTATAGCTAACCTAAATACCCTATTTACCTATACTATAGACAAATATAGATCAAACAATCATATATGTCGTATAACGTTAACAGGCAATGTAAATTCATACAAGATGGTATGAAGAAGGGTGGGAATGAGACTTTAACCCATTTTGCGCTGACGTCATTTCTGAGAAATCTACTTTAACGTGTGACTACCGTTTCGCGTACTTTGTCAACCCACTTTTTGCGATAAAGCAATAGTTTTATTTTGGAAGAATAACCTAAACCAAGGTAATAAAGTTTGTGGAACAATAATTTTACGTATTTTCTTGTGGTTTTTATGGTTTAAATTAACCTCAGCTTATTTAACATTGATACAGTAGGGCACAGTTCAACATTGTTAAACTTCTTGCTTTTATAAAGGTGAATTTTTCTTACTTTTTGAGTAGTTTTGCTTCAACGAATGTCAAATTCTGTCTATGGTGATAGAATTTTATGTAAAATGAATCTCTTCAATCATGGTGTGTGTATGAGCCGTTGCAGCCTTGTGGGTGTCACAATGACAATGTTAGACGATATGTCTTTGTTAAGTTTGTGTGTTTTGTCCGACAGTTGTCAAAATCTAAAAGACCTTTCCGTTTTACATTTGTTGTTGAACTTTTCTATATTGATAGTAATAGCATTTCGCTGAAAAGTTAAGTGAATATATTCTCCTTTAGTATTTTTCTTTCGCTTTATGTGTTTTAAGATAATTGTCTAACAGTTAATCAGTGTACAACAGACAAACTGTGAACTGAATAGGGTTGTATAATCAAATTTCACTTGCAGATCTTTGTGCAATCACAGAATAGCATGTAAGCAATAACAATTATTTGTATTGACTACACAATTAATGTTTTAGTAATCTGATTCATTTTATTTGATGATATTAGTATAATTTGTATGTTTATCTTCTTGTCAGATGTTCTAGTTGCGGATATCCATATTTATGGTTTAGATGTCTAAACAGTTTTCAACCCATAACCTGTAAGAGCCGGCAAATTTTCTATTTAGCAGAAGTGTTGGATTTGAAGTTAAGGAAGACTTACAAACTGAATTGTTTACCTTATATGTCTTAAGCTTTTACACAGTTTGTCCTGTAATAAAAAAAGATCATATGAAAAGGAATGAGGATGTTTTGTTTAAAAACAGAATTATGAATTTAAAAAGAAGTGTATTATGTTACAGGATGGACAACAGTTTACGCTTACGATAAAACAGTCATGCCAAGGAAGAGATAAGCGTGTAACCAGCAAAGTTCATCATTGTCTTCAACACTTTGGTTACATCAATTAATACATGTATGATAACGTAGGTAATACGCATTATACTTAACAGCGATTGTTTTCCCAATTGCCGTCTGAAAAATGCCAAAAGGAAGAACAATGTCTTCCTTTTTTTCCAAAGGTGCATTATCTGCAAGTTAACATATAAAATGAGTACTGACACTGAACATTTAAGCCAAAATGAATGTAAATCAATATTTTAATCGATTTGTGCTATTGTTACCAAGCAATTAAACAAAAACAAAATTCCCAAATGGATGATTTCACGACGAGAATTTGCCCAATTTCAGAGTTGTTCGCGCTAATTTTTTCTAATTGGTATGATGCAGGTACTTTTTCCAATTGGGGAAGAAAAATCGCTGCTTTATATTAATATTTTAATTAAGAACATTGATTATGCTCTGTTTTCTGTGCATGTCTGGATGTTACAGAGTGAATTGTGTACGAAGCCTTAATATTTTTATCTTGATAATATAAATTGATTAATAATGTGTGGTGTTAATTTTGCAAAGATTTAGCTTAAAAAGATAAAAATGATGAAGACAAAGATTGCATTTTATTTTGATTGTAATTTCTATAAATTTTGGACAAGTATGTGGTCTCCATTGTGTGATGTATAATTGATGTGTTCGTTTCTTAAAATTAATCAGTCATGTTATATTTTGTTATCATTTCAGATCTTCAAAAAATGCATTTTGCCAATCCTGGTGCAACCTGAGCTTACCAACTTTACATCTTACTGTCAGTTTGGACATTGTGTGGATGATATATTGAATTGTGATTGACTGTTGTTTTTTTACCGTTTAAGTGTTTTATTCCAGACTTAACAGGTCTTTTTTCATCAAGGAATAACACAAATACAATTTTATTAATATTCATGAATTTGTAGTACATAATATCAACGATGTGTATCTTTATATGATGTCTTTTCAACAGTCTGTCATCCACATGTAAACATATTAAACATGTTAAGTATGTTTAGGTTATATAATGTATACATATTTGTTGTTTCTGCATAATAAGTCAGATACATGCAAATACGTTTTATGATTAATGGTAAACAACATACTAATAGTGATTTCACTATTAAATATTCGGTACAGTAAAATATATAGAGATATCTTGTAATGTATGTCTGGTATGTGTTCTAAAAATACTATCGCTAATACTGTTGTAGTTCATATTGACATCAATATTTGTGATGTTAAAAATATGGGTTCATGTTATGTGTACATGTATATTATTTTTTTACCGGTAAACAAACATTTTGTTGTGTTAAGTTCAATCTATGATGACGTATGCCCTTAAACCTTTAGTGCTCTTTGCTATAATTTTGCTTTGGTTTAAAATCAATTTTTAAACCTCTATATATGAACTGAACACTTTTGTTAAGAGTAACAATATATTAACTTTAAATATATTGTTGATAACAAATAGCATTTATATGCAATTAAAAATGTATTGTTTCCATAGCAACTGTTTACTTAATTTATTAAGTCTTTTATAATTTTCAATCATTGAACAAAATATAATTGCTAAAAAAAAATGTCAGTATAGATGCATAATTGTATCATGAGCAATTATTCGTTTTAGTTTCAAGTTCGTAGCTGTACAAAATGTTGACTTTCTGAATACACACCTATTTCCAGATAAAATGCATACATTATTTTATTATAAACACGTTTATGATGTTTTATATCTGTCTTTGGCATTTTATTTTTTATTTTCCTGTTATATTTTTGTCTTAAATTCTTAAAAATGCTTATAAATATGAAACAAAAGTTTCCATGGCAACAATGATAATTATGATTTTTAATTCTACAATTAATTCTGTATTTTTTATCAATTATGTTCATCAATATGAACGAATTATGGAGTTATTATCATTAAAAACTGATCAGCATAACATGTACACATACTTATTGAATTAAAACGTAATTTCATACAAAACGGCGCAATTCGGCGTTTATGACATGAAACACAAAAAATGACATAACTTAGTCAATTTTTGGAATTGGATGCTCAAATTTCAGGTTTTGATTTTTCCAATGTCGCACTTTCATAATATATATTTACTTGAAAAAGTCATTATTTTACCAGATGGGTAAAAATCATGTTCCTTACCAAATTAATAAATAAATGTGTTGTATTTATATCGTACTGTTTTTATTTATACATCATAATTTTTGTTTGCTTTTGAAATACGTTCGTACTTTTGCATGTTGTTTAATCTATATCGCTTTAAGCAGCGTATTTGGTGTCCATCATTAATTATTTTTTATAATAACAATACACGTTTTATAAACCTGCTTACTTAATTTTCGAACAAATATAACTTACGTAAGATTATATGCTAGATCGGTATTCTATATTCACTCTATATTGATCTGGAACATATACTGTTTACACAAGCTGTTAAATAGTCCTTTTTTAATATTCCTACCATTTTATACAAAGCGCGCCTACCTGTATGGATTTTTGGTCTGTTTTCAATGATTAAACATAATATTGGCGTTGTAATGATAAAATTTAAGTATAAACATTCACAAAGAATTAAATATGAAACAAATTCGTGAGTTTAAAAAAAATATCAGGTTCACGTTTCACTGAAATATTATTATGATGAGATTCATACATAACTTGGTTGCTAACATTTCTTAAAGCAGCACATAAAGTGTAATTATACCATATTATCTTATACGATGCGCATTAGATTTGACATCAACGTCGACAACTATTCGTTGATATAAGTTGAAATAACGCATGCACAGACGTGGATTCAACAAAGTAATGCTTTGTAGGAAATCGACCAGTATTTACTTATGTCTCAGCAAAAATAGCAATAAAATGGACGTTGTAATAAGATAGTCGGAACACAATTATCCAAAAGTAACATTTATTTTAGCTCGCGGTTTCCGCATGTTATCAAACAAGTACGTTCAAAATAGTATTTACCCAATCAAAATCTTATTTCTTCCGTTTAAGTGCTGTCTCTGTAGAATTACGTTTGATTAAAGGACGGCGTATTTCCGTCTCGTTTCCATGAACTTTTGCTACAATATACTGGATCCAAATTGTCCATTTAAAATACAAGATTTCTTATATTAATTTGTTTTTTTTGTTTTCAATATAAAATAAAGATTGCTGTCGTTCGCATATACTTATGGAGTGCGATCGTTCACATTTTTTTAAAGTGTGCTACTTAGATTGTACTTACATTTCCATTTTTTACTTTGTGTAAGTATTTTTTTTATACAAGCACCTATAAGTCGACATTTAAATTGCAAAAACACACATTCGCGTTTTAATTAAAAAGTATTGTCGTGTATATTGTGAAATGGCAATTTGGCTTTAAACGTTCTCTGAAATTATACTGACCAGGAACACAACAATATACCGATGTAAATAGAAAATATTGATGCGTATGTTGCAAAAGTCCATGTCTTAAATCAAATGGTTAAAGATAGAAAACGTTAGTAAATGCTTCTAAACTCGACCTTTTACTGTCAGAAAGCTATAGTTGTGCGCTTTTACGGTCACGTCGAATTGTTTGTTTATTCAAATGTTATCATCCGTTTTGCACCGTTCGGTTGTCAGTATTTAACAGTATTAAATTATACGATACACATTTCGTTGAAATAAATGTTTATATATATGCATAAAAATATCAGTTATTCTTTTAAATGTGTTGTCTATATGATGTTAAACAAGTCGATTATGTTGCACTTCACTTTTATAAAGTTAAAAGTCTTTTTAATTTCTTCCATCGGTATTTTTACACGCCCTTGTCTAACTTCCAGCCCATGTCAGACCTACTGGCGATGCTCCAGATACTCGTTATCGTATTTGGGGAGGAGACACCAGTGGTAACCCGCACGCAATGGACCAATCAGTCACTACCTAGATACCCCGTCCAGGGAACGCCCTACCCCCCACTTGGAGGTTATTCAAACGCACTCGCACGCGCAAACATACAACCACTCACACATACACACCCACTGATGTGTAATAAGTTGCTGTTTAACAAGTTAACGGTAGGAATGTTCTTTGCTATGTATGTAGAATCTCTTAATGTGATTTCTAAGAACAAATGCTCATGATTTAAATACGAAATATATATATATATATATATATATATATATATATATATATATATATAAATATATATATATATATATATGGGTTATTTGATACGTGTTGTTTTTACTCAGGTTATAATACTACAAGGTTGAGCGGTCCGGTGACGGGTTATCCCTCAATAGTGGCAAACCCCAACCAAACAGCAATAAACAGTACCCCATATCCAGGTCAGTCTACAGAGCTGTAATGTGCAATGTCTTAGAGCAGGAAGGTTTGAGCATTTGATGAATCGGTCATTACGAAGCGCTTTCTGATAACACCCTTGGACTGTTTTGATCAAACTCCACTTAATAGATAGTTCATTTTAGATCATCAATCAATTTTCTCCCACATCCAATGGCTCCAAAATGTATCCATTTCTAAATGTATGAAGTTATTGTTAAATCTGGACGACCAATCAAAACTCGGATTGAGATCGTTGGTATAGACGAGAGTTTGTTGTGTTATTAATAAGAGTCTTAACGGAAGGTTTGGCCAGCCCTTACACCAGTTTTAAACGCCAATTCCTTACTCTGAACGTTCTTTGGTGGTGATTCCAGAATGTATAATAGCATGTTTATTGTAAGTGTACTTAAAATAAGTAGTGGATACGATCAATGATGTATGCCCTGATAGAGTTTTTGAAGTTTCATCGTTTGCAATGTAGTTTAATGTGTAATCAAGTAAACTTATGACGCAATCTGAAAAATGTGTTGATTGCATTCCCGATATAAGTTGTATGTGTTTTATTTCAATGAAAGAATCACACAAGTTGTGTCCGGGTCATTTCGTGTTGCCAGGTTTACATAAACTTTCTGAGAAATACACATATTTTTGTCTCTCTCTCTCCATCCATACCCACTTTATACTTTTAAGACATATTTGAAAACGAAGCATGGTTCGACATTCATTTAAAACGAGTTTCGTGTTCACAAAACGAATTATCTAAAGATGTATTCATTTGATAAGCATTGTCAATGTGACTAGTGTGAAAAGAATTAAGTAAAGTAAACAATACAACGATGAAATTAATGTCCTAGAATAGCTTGACCTTAGTTGGTGTCTTTTTGATATAGCATTTCTGTTGGGTACATTCGTCAGTTCTAACAAGGTATCAAAAGAAACTAATAATACTATACGAATAACTCCTATTTGGTCTCAAGCTAAACATATTGCATTTTGTACTGCTATTTATTTTCCTAAAATGGTTAATAAATGTATCTTAACTTCATTAAGTAGATATGTGTATGTTTTCCAAATTTTAAACTTTACAGGTATGATGCAAGCTGCATCGTCGTCTTATGCCATGGCAAGCTACTCGGATCAAACTACAGGTTTAGATTATTTATTTTTTATGTTTTTCTCACATTATATCTACTGTACTTACAATTTGTGGATCAATGTATATATTTGGGAAAGTACGCTAGGTAAAACTGTATTGGTCTTATGACAAGTGGGCTCATTCCTTATCTTCCATTCTTTTAATAACTTTTTCGGCCTTTATTCCATGAGATAACTTTGCAGTGCGAATGCAAACAATAGTATTCTACGGTAGATTTAACGTTGTCCTGATTATTGTTTGCCCATCATTTGACATTGTCCGTATATTACAAGAGGTTATAATTCACGATATTTATCATTTATACTTAAAATCAGATTTAAACTGTTTATTCGTGAGGGAAAGGCTACACTATTTTTAAATAAAGGTCTATGTAATAATGTTGCAATTTGATGTCCGCCCGACCAAAATAGCCGATCATTAATCTTTTAAACTACTGCTTAAAACAAAAGTTGATAGCGGAATGTTTTAAATCCTATTATTTTGTTCTTAACGTGGGCCGCTTTCGTCATATCAAGGGAGGATACCCCAATTTCAATCTTTAGCCGCGAAATAGACGCAGCAAATACGTGTTAACTTCAGCGATAAGAGACATAAAATGCAGAATGATTTGTGTGTCTACGTTTCAAACCTCGAAATAAACGCCTCTTGACCGTTTTCACAGTTGAAAATGACAAAAATATAATGGTCGCTATAGCCAGGTGACCGTTACACTCAGGTAATAAATATAATGGTTTCCTTTAGGGACTTTAGACTGACCGCTGAAGGCAGGTGACCGCTAGTATTATGTATACGATACTTAACGAAGAACATGCTTAATGGTGAGGAAATCTATAAAACAATTATAACTCGCAAAACACGCATGTTCAATTATAAAATAATACGTCGACTGTTTTCTATTTAAAGATAATACGCTACCGTTAAAATTACGCTACACAAACGTTTGTTGAGTTTTAAGTATGATGCCGTTTTGTCATTATGCAGTTTAGCGGACAAATATTTCTGATCCTCTTTATTGGCTTCATAATATTTTATGTCTTGTTGTTATTGCCTTCTTGATTGAAACCTTGTTTTTATTCGAATATCCAAACATGCTTTAAATTATTGCGCAACTGTCGCTACATTCAAAACAAATCTGCATAAAATATGTATATTGCATCCTTAGTTCATAAAACTGTTTTATATTAGCACTTTAAAATAATAAATAACTGGTTCGATTAATACATGTGTATTGTACAACATGAACAGTGTTAACTTGAATCAACTTGTTTAGGAAGTGACTCTTCAACCATTGAAGACGAACTTCATGAACTTCAAAAGCTGCAAGTGTTACTGAGGTGTAAAATGTGCAAGGTTCGGCGTGTGGCGCTGACCTTCCTGCCCTGTGGGCACTGCATCGCCTGTGAAGAGTGCGGCTCAAAGATACCTGGCTGCCCAATGTGTCCTAATAATGGGGCTAAAGTTCAAGGAATTGTGAAAACAATATTTACATCATAAGCCGTGGATAATACAGTGTGTTTAAGTTAACGTTTATTACAGACGCAAGTTCATTGTTGTAGACATTTATAGAATGTCATACACTAGACTGCGAAGGAAGATGATTTTTGTATTTTTTAATCTATCGATGCCATTTTTGTTATGTTAAACAATTCTTTTAAGTGTATAAATATCGCAACAGAATATTGCAAAAGTAGTTTCCCATTGTTTTGTATCGTGATAAGAGTAATTTTATTTCATTTATTTTTTTACAATTTAGAGAAACAAGTTGAAACAAATGGGCGAAAATCTATCAGGTGTAATTATCAGAAACATATACGTTTATTTGCACGTCTATCATTACTAAATAGCTTGTGTTAAATCTGGAATTAATTGACTAGTTAAAAAACATGTAAATAAAGTCGGTAGTTTAATCCGTTTTACAAAGTAATTTTCAACATAAACAGAGGTAAATGCATTTTGTTGTTAACACATGTCATTAAGTAACAGACGCAAAACTCATTTATATCAATTATTTCCGATACAATTGATAATGTGTATTGTGGATTTAATCAATTTTTAAACCATGTATTGAATATTCTTGCAGTGTGTTTATGTTGCCTTGTGGTCTTATAGTATGTCAAGAATGAAACACATTTGTGATATTTTATAATATTGTGAATGATGGTACACAGCTTTTAAGTATTTTTCATTAGTTTTTAAACTCATATTGCCTATAAACAGAAATGTTTGCTTTTTGTGTCTGAGTCTATTATGAAATGTGCATTATATATAAATATATATATATATATATATATATATATATATTTCTAGATATAAATAAATAATAATAAATAAATAATATACATATTATATATACATATATTATATACATATATATATTTACCGGGATAATATTTATAAGATAAATAACTTAAACGATATTTCTGTTTTTGTTAGAATTACATGTAGACTCAATCATCTATTAAGAAAAAGAAAACATACATTGCCAAAAATAACGAATTCACAGCATGTCATTCAAATATGATGTTTTTATTTATTTCATTAATGTAACATCTGTTAAATCGGACGAAGCCGATTGCAACTAAATTGTCGGCCTTCTTGAATGTTTATCGCAAAAAGCAATGTAATTTATGTATTATTATTTATCTTAATTTCAAGGATATCCTCGGTATAGATTACGGGATATCTAATCATAAATTAATCAAAGAAAATCAGCAATAGTATTATTGACGCAAAGAAACAGCTAATTCAATGTGGTTTTGCCCATGCGCCAAGTAGGACATGTTTAGTTTAAACCTATTTATTTTAGCTCGATTGCGTCGAAAGCCTTAGGCTTATATAAACGCTCTCGAGTCCGTTTCCTGGGCCTAGAACCAGTACTTGGTGTCTTTGGGAAAGATCTAAAGAACGCTCCCACGGTGGGGATCGAACCCGTGACCTCCCGGTCGCAAGGCGGACACCATATCCATAACACCACGGCGACCTTAATGTTGGACATGTTTAATATTATAATATACATAAAAAGAATGTGCAGTGAATGATTTAATCATTATTGTAATGTTTTTCGTGTGTGTTGTTACATTATTTGTTGTTGTATAGTGATGCACTTTCGTTCACTACCATAAGCACCGTTCATGTTTATCAAAGTAAATCTAGTTCTAACTTGCTTCTTTCAGAAGAAAAAAGAAATAGATACATATTTTTGAATATTCCTTGGCATAAATATTTGAGCTCCTTTTTTCAAATATCGTAATTAAGTTTTTGTTCTAAGTATGCCATTTATTTACATATGCGTTTAAACTAGCGCATATAACCCATCGCGTGAAGCAGATGTAGCATGTTCTAACAAATGAACCTTAATATCTTACTTTAAACAAACTTCCGTGATTGGATAAAACGGTTTTACGCGCCTCTTGTATACATCACTTGGTCAATTATTTATTTAAGCTTAATTTATGTTGCTGTTGTTTTTTATATTCCTACACATAAAAATAAATGTAATATGACCTATGTAGCAGTTGTTATTTGAAGTGTATGTGCGGGAATCAGCATTTACTATTCGGAAATAAATATACATATAAGCTACTAAAAGCTAAAAAAAGATGTTTATACCAACAAACGTGTTGCCTGTTATGAATGCATATCGCAAGAGGCGATGACTTGCCAAACAAACACCAAAACTTTACTTTGAATAGATTTACGATGATTAAGTGTATTGCGTTAAGTGTAATGACGTAGCAGTATAACTATTAAATAAGCCAGAGCAGTTTAGAGGGGTCACAGGGCTTCCAACCCTTCTTCTTATCGCGGAGTTTTGTTTTCTAAACAATATCGGCGTTTATTGCGTTTGTAGTTTTTCCTCCATGTTGTTATTTGATGCTCACGCTGCGTTCCGACCAATGTTCACATGCTAGCAGCTTTATATAGCATAGTGTGAACACGGATGACTTGGGATGATCGCTGTTGTAACGCCGGGCATATTCGCAGAAAACAGACACATGGTATGAGTGGCGAATTGTTATACAAGGAAATAGGTATTTAAAAACCTGTATATCGTGTTTTTTCACACACACATAAGTGTTTCAGTCAAAATAAGGCCATCATTCCGACGTACTTTTAGGGTATTTTAGAAATCCATAAGCGGAACATTCTTGCGCCAAAGTTTAACGATTCTGTGAATCACTTTTAGCACGCAATGAAATATCGTTGTGAATTCACACTTCATTTACATGACTAACACCTTGCGGGTGTGTTTTTAACAATTCATTTATAGTATCTATGTTCAAAAATCCATTATTATACAGTGACTTAGAACTTCTTGAAACCAAATTAACATTACCGCCAATGAGTAAAACGTTGCTCTGGACTAATTCATAGAGACTCGGAACTCGACAAAATTGTATTGTCCTTCTATCACATCATACGGTGTTAGCAAGAAGGCGTGTAATTTTACATATCTTCTGGAATCAACTTGCCTTCAGCATGTAAATAACCAAGACCCAATTGTTCTTGAAACACATATTTTTAAGTTAATACAGTTTTGGAAAATTCAAGACAATGAGAGGCAATCGACAGAATCACGGAGGTCATTCATCGCGCTGATCCGAATGGGCTGGCAAGCCCTTCGAGCACTGAGGCTTGATATTAACCAATGTCTTCGGTTACACCGACCAGACAGTGGGTGCAATCAGCACAGCGGATTAAGCATGCGATGTTTAAGTGTGTTCTTTTCATATGTGATTCACATTATGAACAGTAATATGCAAGCCATTTTGTCTGTGTTTATGATTTAATGAAACAGTCATTTTTAACATTGGAGCAAATAAAACTAATGAAACAATATTAACCAAAAATTGAATAAATTTAGTGTAAGACTGTATCGACTCAAATTGTGTCAAAGAGCGCTACATTAAAACATAACATGAAAGACAGTGGAATGGTCGAAGCAGAGCAGTATGGGTTTTAAACTGGTTTTAGAGCTTGCCGATCCTCGCACAGAACACAGAATCAATCACAAACCAAAACGCGTCGGAACTATTTTAATCAAATGTACACATGCAGACAAAAATATATACATGATTGCCAAAACGTTACGAGTGTCACAACAAATACAAGATGCCATTGCGGCTAGTCGGTGTTCAAGAGACCAGATAAATGTCTTACATGAGCATAAAGTGCCGGACAACAAACACGGAACAAAGCATTCAGGATGCTAGGATGAATGTAAACATATTTTATTGTTTCTGCTAGTTTTTTTTTATCAAACGAAGACATTGAACTTTCATGTCAAACTGGACAATCGGACTTCCGTTAATGTCGAGCCTTTATGTCTAGCTGTTTCTTTAAAGCACGAGATATACACTCTACAAAGTTTGGTTTACACAGAGGAATACTGTTTTGCCTTGATAACAATAATGTTGGTAGTGGTGATGATGATGATGATGATTATGATGATGATGATGATGATGATGATGATTATGATGATTATGATGATGATGATGAGGAGGAGGACGAGGAGGAATGTGTAATTCATGTTTGAATGACGCTCTTTGAATTCCTTTGTAAACGGATATATTTTGTTGTTGTATGTAATATACATATAATTCTGATATGTTATTCTAACAATAATAAAATAGTGTTTCATGCTTTTATTAAATGCAAAATAAATATCAGCAAAACATAATATGATACAAGACGGCCGTATAGTTTCACGCACATTTGTTTTTACTGTAACGCCGGTTGTGCAATTTGTGTATGCTTATTTGGATATTCGAATACAAACTAATTAAATATTAATTAAGAAATAACATCAAGAACTAACATCGTATGAAGACAAGACAAATAATTAGACAATATATATCCTCTAACATGCACAATGAGAATAAGGCATAGGAGTACACACAAGTTTTTGTTTCGAGAGATTTTGTTGACGATGTATTATTTTGATTGACGATATGTGTTTCGCAGGTTAAACTTGTTTCCTCGGCATTGAACATGTCCTTATTGAATTTTTCATAAGCATATATTAATACGTTCTATAAAACTTAATCGCATTTATATCACGACATGTAAACGTTTTTTTTAATTGACCAAAGAAATAAACTTTAAGTCCGAGACACGAATTTTAATTTATTTCGTCATTTTATACTCGAAATATTAAATATGTTCAATAAATACATTAAAGTTTATGTATTGAAGTGTAAAAGGTCGAAACTTCCGTTTTACATCATACAGTTTACGTTTGTACTGCTAAATTATACAATCAATAATGTAAACAATACAATAAAAGCAGCATACACGATATATTTTACAGTTAAATTAAAACGACGTTTTCAAAAATAGCGCATGTTTTATTGACCATAACAGCTTTGCCAATCATACTTTGCAAAATATATAAGTTATCAAAAACGTTATTCTTTGTTACCAAGCAAAATACGAATAATCAAAATCTGTTTACCTGTCCTATAGGGGTATATAAATAAAACAAATACATAAATAATGAAGCTCACTTACTTACAAATTAAGTTTTACAAACGAAAATAATACTAGTACAATCTGCAATATGTTTAGCATGCAAGCGAATAAATGCTATTGGCTTATTATAATTTGTTCGGTGGATTCCTTGTCTGAACTATTGAATGAAATAAATGGAAACTTGTATACGAATACTTTATAATTTGGTACTTATCGAAACCAAGCGGTTTCGGAACATAAATTTTAACTTTGGTATTTGCATTCCACTTCGTTATGTCAATATATTCGATTGTATAAGCCGAATTTAATGAACAGGGTTATAGAAAACACTAAGTATAAAATAACAATAACCTACACGAATACACGTATATATATATATATATATATATATATATATATATATATATATATATATATATATATATATATATATATATATATATATATATATATATATATCTTCTTCTTTCTGATTCAGGTATTCTTACATAATATAATATTAATTTTAAACGCAAACAATAATACAAAATGTATATTGTAACAATATCAATTAACAACTTGTTGCAATATTTAAGCAATCTAATCGGTACCCAGACGAACAACTATATATTTGTGCGCGCGTGTGCGAGTATGACAACGTATTTGTTTTTATAATACCACCGCATTGATATCTGCCTGATAAAACGTTGCCTGATTTTTTTTATATCATGGTCAACAGGAAGTTCTATTATCAGTCAATGTTTGGAGTTACGTCGGATTTGCAATAAAGTCAACACTTTCTATCAACATGAATTAGGTTCAAGAAAACAAACAATTATACCAAGAACGTACATATTTTATTCTAGTTTAAAGTCATAAATCACAAAAACGTTTATTTTTTTAAAATCACCACAGCCCGCACTGCACAAGTTAAATGACGTCATCAATGGGACAATACATCTTAAATATCGATATAGTCATAGCACTCGCACGTGTTGCACAGAAAGTCAAGACAAATGATAACTGTATGCTAATACTTAACTATTTAAACAATCGATTAAACAAGCTTGTGTCAATATTGACACCATCATCAAAATGTCTATTTCAATACACATCTCCAAAATGGCGACTCCAAACTATTCGGTAAAGTGTGTTCTTCGATTAAATTTGTCGCTGCAGTCCATTCCTGATCTCCAATTCAAGACGTTTATAATTAAAGCGGGTGTACTCTTCCCATTCGTAGTGAAAACAACTTTTTTTCTCCATACGATGTTTAAAAACAAGCGATTATTCGTGTCGTCTCTTCGCACGCCGTTGCTACATGTATGTCAAAGTGTAAAAGCCGGATCAGCAAAATCAGCGGGGATCCGTTCATTTTAAATATAAAAAATGGATTGTTTTGCAGATTTTTAAAAAAATGTGGTATGATAAACAGAAAAACAGGTTATTGTCCCGTCGTTTTGTAATATATCAGACTCGACACGAATAAAATAACGGCATGACAAGCCTAGCCGTTATATTATTCTAAGCCTCGCCTGATATATTACAAAACGATGGGACAGTAACCTGCTATTCTCTTTGTCTGAAGCCTATTAAGAACTCACAACCTGCTATAAGATAGCATGTGCATTTGGTTTAGTTTTGTGTTGCTTGGTAACGGACATACACGGTAGACTATGTGCAAACAGCATACAACCTGAGCAGATGGAGAGTAACTCGCAGCCTGTTCAGGTTCAATGCTTTTGTTGTTCATCTGTCTTTAAGGGTTGGAAATGAAGCCTTCTACACTTTAATCTAGTACTCTTAGTAGTCTTGTTGGAAATAACATACCACACATAAGAATACATTATCTTTTTTCAAGGGAGCTAATCTAAGTTGATTTATCAAATGTCGATAGGTAATTAATTTCTAAGCTGATCTTTGTATTTTGTTTACTGACTTATCATAGAAAGTACACAGACTATATTTTCCCTTGACTAATTATCTCTGCGTCACTTACACTATTTTAATAAATTGAATTTTGATCCTCTGCTTGTGTTTCGATACAGCTATCGAACTACTTGCAAAAATGAAATGATTAATATTCACACACTGGTGATTGTGGTGTGTAGCCTTAACGTGAGTTGTAAACAAACTTTGATCAGCGTAAAAAAATGATATAAACAGTGTTTTTCAAAAGTTTTTTTATCAAGGATTTGGGATGAGGATGACATGTGCGTGACTCTTACTGTATAAAATGTAAATTAATGCAATATAGTTATAGAAAGAGTGTTTTTGATGAACTAAATGTGCTCGACATTACTCGTGCCTAAAATTGAAGTATACTGATCAAAAAAGATTGCATACAGCAGGTAAAACCATGGCAAGTAAACAGGGTAAAACAGTGCAAAACCCACAAAAACAAAAGAAACTGATAAGGGCAATAGTAACGCCAAAGAATTAGATGATAATACAAGAAAACGAAGTGAAGTCTCCAGTACTAGTGAACTAGAGACAAGTCTTGCTGAGGCACCAACAAACCAAAAGCAGAAAAAGAAGAAAAAGAAAGGACAGCTTTCTGACACAAGTATTGATTGCATTGATGAACTTGATACAGAAGAACCAAATGTGTCATGTTTTAAGAAAGAATTAGAAAACGTACTAAAGCAAATGAGGCAAATCAACTCCAAGCTAGAACGTTTAGATGGTTCGATGAATAGAGTAAATGGTAAGCTTGAACATGTAGTGATGAAAGGCGATGGCAGCCTACGCGAAACATTTAAAGAGTTGATCAAAGAGATGAAAGACGACCTATTGAAATCGGTAATTAACAAAATTGAAATTGTAGAAAGTAAAGTTTTTGAGAAAGAGCAAGAGTGCGACGCCCTAAGAACATTGTTAAAAACGATGGAAAGTGAGGTCAATGACAAAGATGAAGCAAATGATAGGCTAGAAGAGATGGTTAAGAAACAAGAAAACGAGACCGAACAATATAGCCGGAGAAACAATATTAAAATACGGGGAATCCAAGATACCGATGCAAAAGAAACTGCAATTGATTCTGCGAAAAGAGTTGTAAAGTTTCTCAACGAAAAAGGTATTGCAAACCTAAGCCTGTCTGACATTGACATCGCGCATCGGTTGCCCAACCCACTCAATAAAAATAGAGACATCATAGTGCGGTTTGTTTCAAGACTAACCAGAGAAACGGTGATGAGCAACAGACGGAAACTGAAAAGCACCGGTGTCTTTATTAATGAAGACCTGACTAGACTGAACCTTCACGTACTAATGTGTATCAAAAAAAAGATGAGCGATGAAGTCGAAGATGCATGGTCAGCAAACGGAGCTTTACGCTACAAAAACAAATCTGGTAGAATCCAAACAGTCCCGTACGAAAGCTACCAAACCTGGATTGACCTCCCTTGGCCATAAATGTGTAAAACTAACTAAACAAATATTCTTTATCGTAAATAATGCATTCATAGTCTTAAACTTTAAATCCAGATTGAGAAAGAAATAGCCCTCAGTAATGACACATTACAAATCTTTGAACAAAAATGGAATCGGATTAAATTCTCATAATGTTTGTCCACTTATATATATTTCACTCTAATGTGAGTTTATCTTTCTAAAATATTTTTTGTATATTTTTTCTTATAAGATCATTGTGAATAGACAAAAAACACACACGTCCAGTATACTTTCTTCCGAATTTACACAACTCATAATTTTTCATAACTATTCTTCTGTTTTTCTTTTCTTTTCTCTTAAAAAATATATATATATATATTAGCATATCTTGTATAACATGTCTGAACTTTATTGCTCTGTACAATCACTATGTTGTTTAATCATATACATGTATATATTGTATGTATTATATTGAATAAAAAAAAAAATATTCACACACTTCTCTCTAGCGGTAGCCGCTTTGTTACCACAAGGGTCATCCAAATCCGGAAGAATTATTAGTCAGTGGTTTGACATAAAGGTTGGACAAACAGAACGTCATGGCATTACGTTTGATACTATTCAAGAAAATAATGTGATTGTAATCATCATTAACTCCGGTATTTGTTGCATATGGTTAAAAAAAAACCTGATATGAAACATTCTATCAGTGCTGACAGTTGTATGTCGTAGGGATCGTCCCACAGAGTTGCCGGAGCATTATATTGCTGCCATCTGTGAACACGGGCATTTTAGGTAAGATATTTAATTCATTATCTGTAATATCACTTTGCTTTCCGTCTTTTTAATGTTTGAAACACTCAATACTTATGCAGTTATCACTGCTCAAGAAAGTAAACAAATGTCAACAACGTTGATACTTTTGAGGAAAGTATTACTGGCCTTCAACACTACACTTCGTCGCATCTGTCTCAGTTTTATTTGAATCACTTTCAAGTAAATAAACTATCAACCCGCCCACATAATATCTTCAACGGAAAACAATTATGAGTAAACGTGTTATAGGGTAAAATGTTGTCAAAACTCAAAAAAGATTTACAAAGCTCGGTTCATAATCAAATTACTATATGGATAACATTTGCAAAATTGAAATTGAGCCAATTCATTAAGTCTTTATTGAGAAGCTGGTTAAAATGTATAGAAACATCACCAATTGTTTCCGGTATTAATTTTAATGTCATTAATGTTGATTCATCATTTAGGCAATTAAGAAAATGACGTGTCCTTTATGCTCATATGCAATCAAAATCCGCTCGTAAAGCTTTACTAGGAACCAGTCAATCCTAAGAGCGGAGGTTGAAACCAGCTCGGTGAAAATTAAACAAAAAAGTTCAGACTCTGGACTAGGTGAGAACACCAATATTATTTAATGTACACCCCTTCAATCGTTATTTTGCAAACACACGTGATGTCATCTAAATGTGCTTTCCGGGGAAAATAACTGTTTATTTTACACCACAAAATAAGAATAAAATGTCCGTATTTATTTCCGATGGTAGTCAGTCAACTGAATAAATGTATACAAATGGACATTCTGAAATCTTTTGAATTAAACTTAATACTATAGAAGGGAAGTTTACTAGTACTCCATCGTCAATTGAATGTTATGACGCGGATAAACATTAATGAAACCTTAAAACTTTACACTTTACCGCCGCAGTACTACTGTCCTAACACGAATGAATTCAATCGCCACACAACTACACTACTTCCTTTTTCCAACATGCAAACACGCCTAAGTTTAAGTGCATGGCTTTATGGGGAATTTATTTGTGTCTTATTCTTACAGTTGAACAAAGAAATTAAGTATCGCCAAAAGCTCGATTTAACATTGTTTCAGAAATTCATTCAAACAATTTAACTAAATGCAATACGTATTATTTGTAATATAATAGCTTTAAACACAGAATCAAGATTAATTTAAAAAAAAATATCAAGAGCAACTACTCCAATAACAATATCGCAACGAAACCTAAATAGTGTGGTCTAAGTGAAGCGTTAACGATACAATAACGCATCCGATTGTTTTCTTATTTTCATAAAAATAATATCAACACAACAGATTATAATCCATCGCATCCAGCATCGTTTGATATGGACAGTAATCTGCTTAGAAAAACTGTTCCGGAACGATCATGAAAACAAGATATTTAACCTTACATCCTATTTTCTCGTATGTCGGTGATGGCTTAAAATATCATCGATTTATTAAGTTTTCGCATTTTTGTTTAATGTATCGGTAATAAGACTGTAATTTGAAATATCTCTTAGCATAGTCCTGCGGCTTCAATCCTGGAAATGCGGTGATAGCAAGAAGAACATCGGACTTGGTATCATCCCGATATTTGTACTTGAATGTAACAGATCAAAAACATAACTTATTTAATAAAGAAAAACTATGGAAATCAAAGTATTAATGCTGTTATTCTAATGTACATAAAGTCTTGTTTCTCTTCTTATTATAACGTGAATACAACGCAATTGACCGCATCCAGTTTATTTAAATTGGCTGTACTATTGTTCAACAGCATTAATAAGGCTAATTGAGTTGTTTTAATGTGATAATATATTATTTAGTATTCATTGAATGAGTGTTTAACATTCAAGTCTTCTTTTCAAAATGCTCAGAAAAAAACATATTTTTAAATGGTAAAAAGTCGTCTCGTTCGTTACGTTACTTTGTGATTTGGTATGCTACTATTGAATAATTGTATAGAATGAAACTATGGCTATCATGTAAACTTGTAATTTACAGGTGAGGTATGCATATTTGACATTCTCATCTACATACTTTTGAGGGTTTTAATCAGTTTAACTAGATGAATTAAATAATTGTATTCGATAATATCAAATAAAGATAAAAGTAAAATATTGTTTACCATTTTACCAATCAAACACGTGAGCTTCAAAGCAAATAGAGTTCCAATTATAACTTAAGTGAATGTACAAATATCGGAAACGTGCGCGTCTTATAAGTTCACGACTTAAACAGTTTATTGCATAATTCATATAAATGACATAAATGTTTGAAAACGCAATAAACTTAACAAACGAAGTATTTAAGTGTTTTAGTTGGATGATTATTGTATTTTATTACATGTGTTTGGAGTATATATCTCGAATGAAAACGGTAACATTTCAATTGTTATACTCTTTAATAGTGTATGATGTACTTGAATGAATTGAATTTTAAGTTCTGTGTTAAACAGTTGCCACTCCAATTTGTATTGCTACCGGCATTTTACAACGAGCGTTATTTTCGAATCATTTTGAGAACAAATGCTACAATTTCGGATGCACAATTCAGATTTAGAAAAGAAAAGGGTGTTCAGCCGTTGATGCCAAATATATTCCTATGTCAGTTGTACAACATTTGTTTAATGAAAATAACCGTCTTTATGTTGTTTACGTTGATATGCTTAAACGGTTTGATAGTATGTATAGCAATCCATTATGGCTTAAATGTACAAATCCGGTATACAAGTCAAAATATTACGAATCATTAAAAATAGTATGAAAATGTCAAATCATGTGTTAAAGCATGCACGACATGCCTGTATACTTTAGCTACGCCGTTGGTTTACGACAATGGGGGTAAATGTCTTCTATTATTTTCGAATTGTTGAGGATTTGGAACTTTTTTACAAGACAGCGTTCATTCTGGTTTAAATATAGAATATATCATTTTAATTGTATTGTTATTTGCAGACGATGTTGACATTTTGGGTGAATCAACGGAAGAAATACAAAATCTCATTTAGACAATCTTTACCTTTATTGTAACTAATGGGGTCTTACTGTAAATATAAGCACAAAAAATGGTTTTCCGCATTTGAGATAGAGTTCGTCAAGATGAGATATGGGTATATAATTGAACAACTATAGAAGTCGTCGATAATTTTAACTATCTGGGCACAATTATTAATTATACTTGATGTTTTATATTAAATTAGGAACATTTTGTACAAAAAGCTCTTAATGCTATGAATACTTTAATTTTTAAATGCAAAGAGCACGATCTTAAACCTACACAATTTTGTCAATTGTTTGATGCCTATGTTGGCTCGATTTTAAATTATGCCTGTGGTTTTAATAAATTAAAAGATATCAAACGCATGCATTTAAAATTTTGTAAAAGGTTGCTAAATGTTAAAAGCCACACATGTAATGCAACAGTGTATGGTGAATTAGGTAGACACCCACACTATATATATTTTCGTATTGTAAAATATTTGCTTAAGGTTGTTGATAGTGAAAATATCATAAAAACCAAGCGATAAATGATTGTGATAAAGTTTACTGTGAGAATCCCTCAACCTTTAAGTTCGATACGGTATTGAACTCAACTTGTAAAATTAAAATTAAATAAATACATATATATGTAAATATATGTAAACATATGAAGGAAGTACTAACCGTAAGTTGTTCTATCACAAATAATATTATCAACGAAAACTAAGTATTACCCTACTGACGTTAAAATGATAGTTTACTATGATTATATATAGTCGAACTTATTTGTTAATTATACTTTTTATCAAATTGTTAGATTACATTTCGTTAAAACCCATACGTTGTAATATAAGAAGATGAAGATTTTATTTCAGAATAAGTAGGCCATAGGCCCATGTGAACATACAGATATGTACATAAACAGTAATAGCAAGTCACGTGACACAATGAAAATGAAAAAGTGTAGTTGAAATAAATCAAGTATCAATAGATTTAAAGGAATGAGTTGTGCTAAATAATGAAATATAACAAAGATGCCGATTAATAATACGAGCAGAGGCAAACAGGACAAAACGCAAATATGCGGAGAAGGTGTATATAATTATACATTTTTGTCTTGTAGGTTCTATATCTCTGTTCGTTTAATTTATGACAACACAAGATATATACAGCGGTTATATACAAATAACACATAAATTATTATACATCACAATGATTTGCTTCTCGTATATGTCCGAATCTGTATATATTTATTATTTATAATCGTAAATTTCAAAAGACAAAAATAGGTTGATAATTTAATGATTTCTGACACAGTTGCCCAAAAGATACGCAACATGCATGAACACATTTCGTTATTCTATTTTTTTAAGAGACACCGTGATCTGTCAATAAACACATATGTTACAAAAGTACATATATAATGATATTTCAGTAGTTGTGTTAAAAATGTATCAATAAATTACCAGTAGAGACTTGGTGAACGAGAAATCATTTTATTATATTACTCAATACACAAGAACGAATGATATTGCTAATGTTGTGCGTTGCACTATCAAAAGAGACATCGGGTTTATTTTACAAATTATGTATCATTTAAAGATTTTCTGATTTCAAAACATTTAAATATAAACATGCTTAGACCCGAAGTACAATTTCATTTTTGCTTTCAAACAGTTGCTTTAATTTAAACATACTAGGTCACCAAAAATATTTTGTGCTGTATTGTTTGCGTAAATCATGATATAATGAACACTCTAAAATCAAGTGAAACTCGTCTTCAAGCTTAGTAAACAGTACATTTTCTATCTTCTAATGGGATACTTATTGGTATATACCGTTTTCCAGACTCAACCTTTAGGTTATGAGAAGAAATAATAAACCTAGTGAAGGCAATCCTGAACTTTTGAACATTTATACACTTAAGAAACGTTTGAAAATCAAAGTCGACTACCTCCCGAAAAAACGTTGCTCGGGTCGAGTTATTCAGACGATGGTGCCATTACTGGATATAACTAACATAAAGACGTTGCTTAAAAACATACAAAAAAACATCAATATCACCGACTCCTTGGGAAAGCCATACTTCTTTGAAGCCCGATGAGGTCAGTAAATCTCGGACTAAAGTAACCCAAGATGTTTTATCAGGGTATATATCTGCATCAGTTTTTAACATATAATATACTATTCGAGTGTATTTGTTGTCATTGCTTATTAACAATTTTAACCAATATCTAACAATTATAATATATCTTTGATTTGCTAAACTTAATCTACCTAAAATGCCATATACAAAATCGTTTTGTGTGGAGCGTTTAACTCTTAAAATTCGTTTACAATATAGAGTATGTACTCTCTCAATATTAACAGCATGATAAAAACCACAAACTTCACATGAATAACTTAAAATAGGTACAACAAGTTTTTCAAACAACTCTTATCTATGAAGTATAGACACATCAGTGAAATTCAATAAATAACTGTCCAATTTGAAAAATTGCTTTCTGTGCTTTACTAGCTAACGTACTCTGAGTTTCGCTAAAAGACCCAACTTGAGTAAATACAATACCAAGATAGGAGAAAGACTTAGCAATTTCAATATTTTCATTATAAAAAACAAACTTCAATTTTTTTGGCAACATTCTAGATTTTCTTAACACTATGACTTTTGTTTTCTGAACATTTATTTTCAGTTTCCATCTGTTACAATATTCTTGAAATAAATCCAGACCTTTTTGTAATCCATCTGCTTATCAGAAAAACAAAACAATAACATCAGCGTATAATAGAACAAATAATTTGGTCATGTAAGTATCTATTCCGTCAAAATTGTTCAAAATCACATACTCTTCAATATCATTCAAGAACATAGAGGAGAGGAAAGGTGGTATGCATACACCAAGCATACATGTAAATTCATTACTAAGTGTATTGTTATATTCACACGAGATTTAATACCACCATATATATCTGCATAATTCATGTTACATAACTTTGCATCAGACTCAAAATCCTTACTTTCTACACAAATCGACTGTTATCATGATCATGATTATAATATTGATATTTTACAAATGTTATTCTTTAGTTCAACATATCGATGTAATTTTTGACATGGATATATTCTCATTATACATTTAAATGTAACAAGTGATGTACCGACTTAACATTTTTATACTTTGCTTACATTTTGTTTATGCTCATGGTTAAATCTGCATACGGACGGTCAGACGGGCGGACAAACGGAAGGACCGGGAGGTAACCGAATCCCTTTCCGTAATAGCAGTTAGGCGACTAAAAACGAATTCTAAGGCAACAAATGTATTATGAACACTGTATACATGTATCGTATAACCTTGTGCGTAGCTAGGACTGAGTTTAAGTGAGGTTAGTAAGAACTTACTTGCACGATGGCGTCATTTTCGTGTATTTCCTGAAGTAGTAGCGGATATTTTCACCGGGAAAGCCACTTTATATTTATGTTTTTTTAATGAATACACCTGTTCGGCTCCATAGTGTTTATGCACAATTCGGATTTTTGTTTCAATACCGTAGACATTGGAATAAAAAGAAATTGAAGCAAATCGTCAAGTAATTTGTTGTTTAATCCCTTGACCTTCAAGCATTGGGATGTTCAAATAATTTCCTTTTATAATATACAGTATTTGTGCATGTTTACTGACAAAATAACTTAAATAACTTGAATAACTTTAGTAATCGCGACGCGTGCTATGTCTATGTATTCATTTAAATCCGAATTATAGTGTTCAACCCCTTTCTTTTTGGAACTGTCTTTGAAGTAAGTTAAAACTTACTTTACTTACACTACGTCTAGCGCGATTTCTGCCATCCACCTCACTCCCACCGTGGACAATTTTTCGTGAGCGTGGAAAATCATCGCGATCGTAAGGTGTTTCCATCATGATAGATCGCGTCGACAGTGGCTGAACACCGCGGGCGTTATCGGAAAATCGATCTCACGGTGGACCACCGCGGCCTCGGTGGTTTGCGGTGAAATACAGGTAAATGTGAATGAACATGTATATTTCGATATTGCAGACAGTATATTTTTTTCAAAGTTCTAGAATGTTTTGTTACATGTGTATGTACATTTATATACATTGTAACTTGATTGTTAACAATCGTCATTATTTTCTATTGTGTACCCTCGTTCCAGAATCATTTGACATATCGTACCCTCGTTCCAGAATCATTTGACATATCGTACATCGAGCGTGATGTACTTTATGTTTTGTTTCTACAGTTTCTGCGTGAAGATTTACTTGTTGTTTATCAAAAGAATTGTTTGTTTTTTGTTAAAATTTCGGAAATGCTTTCTCGTTTTTGCACGTATAGCTTGCGGTATCAAGACAAACGGCATCCGGACAATCGGCACCCTATTTAAAGTCCACGGTCATAGCTATATATATGGACAGAATCGTTTCGATAAAAAGTACCATCTCCGTGTATTGTGGTGTTTTCAAATTATATATTGTATACATGTACATATATTTTGTTTGGGTAATGGTGAGATTGATCGGCCGCGCTTGAAGTAATACATCAGATGCACCGGTTTTAATTTTAAATCGATTCACGCTTGTAATTGATTAAAACAAGCGACGACGGTTAAACGTTTCGTTAACACAATTTGCAAATTCGGAATAAATATCGGTGAAATGAAACGTATTTGTAAATTGCGACGACACATAGCGGTATTTACGGGGATAATGAGTTGATAGCGATTACATAATTATTTTATCAAGCAATGATCAACGTAATCTAATTGCAGAAGACAAACAGGTGAAAAACAAAACCAGCCGACAATATTCGCGGCGATTTTCAAAAATGACGATTAAATAATAATTTGCGAAGCAATAATGAAGGTCTAACAGTTACCGATAATTGGTAAAGCACGGGGAGAAAAAAGAAATTTTCCGCAATGTATAACTTCTGTCGGACACTGATGGAGAAAAACGCTCTTGGCCACGATGTCGCACAAGTTAATTGACGCGTGTATGACAATACACATGGTCGAGTGTGTACACACTTATCTCGATACCGATTTTTCCTGCTTGATGGCCCGATTTGCACGCGTTTCGCACTCTCCGGAAAATTTGTAGAGGCGAACTTTTGTTGATGTCGTCGTATAAAATAATCGCCATTTTTCTTGTCAATTTTCAGAAATGTTAATGCAGCATCAACATACTAACACAAGATCGCGTAAAGAGAAAAATAATGCATTTAATGTCAACCGTACTTTCGTTTGACAACGGATCATTTAAATTTCCTGCAACGATCTATTAGTTTAAACATATTTTATTTCCACATCGACAATTACAAATGAATTACAATTCACGAAGTATTATATGGATAACGATATCTATTCATACGACACACGAACACCAAATCCGATCTTTAAAAAAAGACAGTTCCGCTCGGTAAAATATCGTGTATATTTTTTAATAAATAACTGGTAACAAGATGACCTGTTAATTCTTATCAATTGTCTTTGATATTTGTAAATTGTTTATTGGTGTTATTAAACAAATTAGCAAATACCGTTAATCAATCTACACTTATATTATGTCACTATTATTTATTGTGCTGTAACATTGTATTATGTGTATGCAATAAAATTTTGGACTTCGACTTGGTTTGATAACACAGTTTGTTGACGGGATTTATTAATCATCTCTTTCACCAAGGCAATTAGCGGATTAGACGAATTAGTTCAACAAGGTGCTGACGGGCTTTATCGATCGCATTTGATCGGGTGCCGTTTGTACGGGTATACAATTAAATCGGGTGCCGTTTGTCCGGGTAAACAATTAAATCGGGTGCCGATTGTCCGGGTCGACAAATTTACTGGGTGCCGACTGTCCGCGTATGCAAAAAAACACTGGGTGCCGATTGTCAAGCTGCCGTTTGTCCGGATGTCGCAAGCTATACGTGCACAAACGAGAAAGCATTTCCGAAATTTTAACAAAAACAAACAATTCTTAAATAAACAACAAGTAAATCTTCACGCAGAACGTAAATCTTCACGCAGAAACTGTAGAAACAAAACATAAAGTACATCACGCTCGATGTACGACATGTAAAATGATTCTGGAACGAGGGTAAACAATAGAAAATATTTGACGATTGTTAACAATCAAGTTACAATGTATACAAATTTACATACAAATGTAACAAAACATTCTAGAACTTTGCAAACATTATAAGGTCTGCAATATCGAAATATACACGTTCATTCACATTTACCTGTATTTCATCGGGAACCACCGAGGCCGCGGTGGTCCACCGCGATCATGGTGGTCCACCGTGAGATCAATTTCCCGATAATGCCGAGACTGACACCGCAATTCGCCACGGCGAAATCACCGTGTTCAACGGTTTATCGTGGTGAGATAGTAATTGTCCACTCTGGGCTGAATCACGGGGATTCGATGTGGATGGCAGAAATCGCGCTACACGTAGTGTGTACATAGTAAGCTCCAGGTTACGCATACCCCCACCCTGTACTTGTACGTATTAAGAACAGCTAGATACTAAATAAACAATTTTAAAGCCATAAACCTTATTCAGTGAAGAATTAAAGAACGGTTCAAACGACATAGTATGCGATGAACAACTTACACGTTATTATATAAATCAAAGATTGTTATAAATAAATTAAAAACGAAAGTAACAAAACAGGACATTATTATTCGATTCATGGCTTACTTCCCATACGGGCTGAAATTTAAGTGGCAGGAAATCTCTTCAAAAAGCCTTTATCTCTGCACACGAAAAGACCAGGGTCAATAATAACTTTGAAAAAACATAAGAGAAAGTGACATGGTTTGTACTGTGTGCTTATCGGGAACGTTATCTGTGGATTAAAAACAAGTCATCTATACATCGTCAAGTGTAATATACATATAATGATAATAACAGTATGTAATAAATTTCTGCATGAAAAGAAAGAAAAGAAATTGCTATACAAGGAAGGAGTTAAGTTTCTAGGGCCCTGCACTTCTTCGCAATGTTTTGTATACATACAGTTTAATTGCTGCAATGCGTAGGGATTTATGCTTGGCACATCACAAGGCAATGTCTGAATGAATGAAGAAAGTTATGGTCATTGATCTCGGTATTTTCTCTAAAATCCATGCATCATAATAGGAGTAATTTAAATATATTCACGACTTGCGGACTTATCAGAGGTTTACATTCATTTTGTGCTAAGAATGTTCTTCTTCGTACAAGAAAATTGACTTAACGGCAATATATCTGCAAATCATGAAGAGTGATATGGTTCTTGAACTCTCGACTTCCTCTCTAATATGTCTTTCATATGGGGCATACACTATCACGTGATATTAATAGCACGGATATTGTGAATAAACTTTTATGTATTTATATAAAAGTTATGTGTAAAGAAAGACAACAACGCAGCCATTGGTTACCAACATATAATTTTTTGCTTTTTATAAAAACCACAAAACGTGATTTATGTATAAAATCATTTTAGATGCACACAGCTAAAAACTCAATGCCATGTGTTTGTATGACAATTTAAAGACAATTAAAGTGATGTATCAAAAAATTAAGCTCAATACGATTTGTCTTAAACTGAAGTTTAAACAAATGCATACATTCTTTCGCTTCTGTGTGTTATAACATTGTATTTATTATTAAGAATGTATTTTTGTTCCTCTATCTACAAAACATTAAAGTTATTCATTTTGCACAAACAAAAAGATGTACAAAACAGTTGTTATTTCCTAACATTAAGAATGCGCATTAAACAAGTTTTGAAACTCGAACTATAAACGTTACAGGAATATCATGCTCCGCACTGATTTTACTTTGAATCGTTTTATTATGTCTGCGAAGATTGTGAAATATTCTACAATTGCATATATTAAATCAATTTTAACTGTATGATCTTTGTTATATGCATTATGTATGTAACTAATGTATAAACATGATTGTCCACAATGTTTACAAATAATGCTGCTCCAAACAAGACAGTGCTTTAGATGGAATGGGAGGGTGTGACCCTGTGACCCTTTCTTAAACTCAAAATATATGACTTTACTTTTTACGAACATAAGCTTTATAAACAATAACATAGAGAACAAAAAGAAACATCACTTGACACGTCTTAAATAATATGCGTTCACATGCTACAACAATAACGTTAATTGACACAACAAACCACCGTTTATAGCGCAAATATTGTTCACTGCTCCTTGAACTTGAGCACAATTCTTGAGACATATGGGGCAGCTCTGGACCTTGGTACCGCAGTCCTCGCAAGCGAAACAGTGGCAACAGGGCAGGTAGGTCAAGACCACACGCCGGACCTTGCAAATCTTACATCTTAGTAACCCTTGCAGCTTTTGGATTTCCTGAAGATCGTCTTCGATGGTTGAAGAGTCGTTTCCTTTAAATTTGGATACAAGCTCGTACGGTCCATGTTGTACAAAACGCATGTATCCATGTTACTGTTATATATTGTTTTTCATTTATAATGAGGGATAATAAACAAATCTGATATTTGTACAATTATAATAATCAAATCGTGCTAAAACAATCAAAAAGGATGTTAAAATGCGTATTATTATGAACATAAATTACTGAAATAAATACCTTAATTGTACTTACTTCAATAATCAAAAGTAATAAATATAGTACACATAAACCAGAAAATTCGTATACTGCATCAATTATTGTCTTTGCGCTATAACAAGATAAGCTAAAAATTTGCCATGTTAATGACACAACATGAAAATAATCACTTATTAACTATATACCACATATACACCATATGCAATATAACATTACAACACTTTTGTTTTCGGTTTTACGTCGTTTACATCAGTATTTCACTAAATCACGGCGGTCTGTTAACCGACTCACAATTTTTCTGTGATGACTAGTTTATCAGTAATAAGTGTTCGTCATTATGACAATAATTGACAACTATCCGATTTGAATCAGTAGTATGATGAGAATTGCCGAAGAAAGAAGTTCATGATCAATCTCCACACACTTTGTGGCAGGTCGCGGATCTAACCAACGATCCCCTGATATGAAGTCCAGCACTTAATTGAGCTGGCCGACCCGACTTGCGCTGCGGTACACAAGTTGTTTGAACCAGTTACATAATGGTACGACATATTCATCAATTCGGTTTCGTTTCAGCCATTAATTTATTATTGAAAGGTAACCCATCGTTTGTCCTCCATAGTATACAAGATGAAAAACATGATTGGTTTATGTGACTTATGTTAAAATGTATTAAGTTATTGACAACAGGAAGTCTTGCTTCCGTTGCTATTTATATATTTAAACGAGCGGGATTGAAACCTCTAACCTTTTATAACACACTCATGGCCATAATTGGACTATACAATCTGGTTGAACAATTTCGATATTTAACAAAAATATACGAACATTTCCCATTTAATTAACTACTTTTAGATCATTAATTTTATGTGTTTGTTATTCGATGTTTCATTACATTGAAGTTATCTCAAAAGTATTCCTTACTTTTGGACAAAACCCTATCCTATCCTTGAAATGTCATTTCATAGGATGAACAATTGTTTTGATGACCCTTCATCATCAAGCAAGCTTTCTAGTCCTTGAGCTAAAACAGTTCTAAACAGAAGTAGCATATTTTATTACAGGTTTCCATTAAAAAAGTTATGTTTTCCTTCACAAATATATGTAAATATCTTGATACGTATCGCGATAGAGTGTTACTGTGCGATATAGTGTTGTGCGCTGATTGCAGATCGCGATAGCCCTACAACTCATCGACATCTTTACCTGTAGTAGGATCCTCGTCGCTCGAGATACAAGGGCAAGATTGGGCTGGTGTTTCTGTTAAACATAAGTTAAAACGAACACTTTCAAAATGCAGTTGAGGTACTTGCAAATAGTGATTAAAAACCTAGTGTTTACCGGGAAACGCTCATGTTTTAAACATTGGCATGCACGAAGAATAATTGAGGTACAAAACTAAGCCATTTCCATATTGCATTTCGAGTTTGCATTATTACTTATTCGCTTTTCAATCAACTACTGCAGAATTCATACGCCGAGTCAGACACGTTCATATTCCCTAATTATTCCATTTTCAATTAAATACTGCAAAGTGTATACGCCTAGTCGGATACGTTAATATTTTCTACCACGTCATCGACAGTGTTCACCTGTAGCCTGATCCTTTTCGCTCCGGATAGGAAGGAACGATGGTGTCAGTGTTCCTGGTGAAAAAACGTCATGCTTTGAACAAAAGGAATGATCTATGAAAAAATTCGTAAAACAAACAAATTGAAACAATTTTTGCAATCTTGCTTTTCCAAAGGTTGCATTTCGAATGTGAATTATTATTTATTTGATCTACCATAAAATGCTCCATATTGACACGCCGAGTCAGATAAATCAATGTTTCCTACAAATAATCGACAGTGTTTACCTGTAGTCTGATATGCGACGCTTGAGATACGATGGTACGGAATAGCAAGGGTTCCTGTTAAAATTCAATTTGAAATTTGAATTGAAATTGACCAACACAACAGTGGAGACATAAGTATGTTACTGTTGTCTAAATTATGTACAGGACAATATGCATTCAGCGCTGCTTGAGAATAGAGAAAGATATTTTTAGCATAAATGGTGCGATGGATACCTAGATTTTAATGACAAATTCCGAGTCATGTTATGTACCAATACCATGCACTAAGAACAAAATGCAGGCACATTTAAACAATCGATTCCAAAGGTTGCATTAAGAAACTGTATTATTGATATATTTGATATTTTATATACCACTTCCTATTTTTAAGCCAAGTCAGGTGCACGTCTTGTGAATAAAACGGAATATATGATAATGTTGGTTTAACAAATATAGCTATTTCGGTGCAATTGTTAACGAAACATTAGACACATAAGCACCACTTTTTGTGCAAATAATGGTTACATGAGAAGCGACAAATATACACATGATACAGGGTCTAAATCCTGCCCTAAGGCAGAGTATAATAAGACGTAGGACTGACCTGGATATGGTGCATTGCCGCTGGGTGTGGGGGCGGGATATGACCCATGGTATGAGCCGCCCGGGGGGGTTTGGCGGGTTCTGGGCACCACCCACGCTAAGCATCGGCATACCACTTCCTGAAACAAAACAATTAGTGAGAGTTGAATGTGCCATAATGAAGTGTACTAGTATGCAATATTATATAATGCAATGATCTTTATGCAATTTTATTAATAAAATGTTATATAATACTATGTTATTTAATAAAATGTGCTATCATACAATATACTATAATGCAATCTGCTATAAGACAATATGCTATAATGCAATGAACAACTCTATGGGCTGACCTGGATATGATGTATTATAGCTGGATGCAGGGGCGGGGTATGTTCCAGGGTTGGAGCTGCCAGGGGGATTGGGTGGGTTTTGGGCACCACCTACACTCAGCATCGGCATACCATGTCCTGAAACAAAACAATTAGTGAGAGTTGAATGTGCAATAATGCAGTGTACTCGTATGCAATATTCTATAATGCTTTGATCTTACATGCACATTTATAAATACAATGTTATATAATACTATGTTATTTAATAAAGTGTGCTATCATACAATATTCTATTATGCAATCTGCTATAACACAATATGCAAAGAAATGAACACCACTATGGACTGACCTAAATATGATGTATTGTAGCTGGATGCAGGAGCGGGGTATGTTCCAGGGTTGGAGCTGCCTGGGGGGTTAGGAGGGTTTTGGGAACAACCCACACTCAGGGTCGGCATACCATGTCCTGAAACAAAACAATTAGTGAGAGATGAATGTTCCGTAATGCAATTTACTAGGATGCAATATGCTATAATGCAATGATCTTTTATGCCATTTTATTAATACAATGTTATATAATACTATGTTATTCAATAGTATGTGTTATTATACAATATGCTATAATGCAATTTTCTAACACAATAATGCAATGAACAACACTATGGACTGACCTGGATATGGTGTATTGCAGCTGGGTGTAAGGGCAGGATATGATCCAGGGCTGGAGCTGCCCGGGGGATTGGGCGGGGTTTGGGCACCACCCACACTCAGCGTCGGCATACCATGTCCTGAAACAAAACAAATAGTGAGAGTTGAATGTGTCATTATGCAGTGTACTATTATGCAATATGCTATTATGCAATGTGGTATAATGCAATAATCCTAAATGCAATTGTATTAATACAATGATATGTATTCAATGTTATTTAATAACATGTTCTAGTATGCAATATGCTATAATTCAGTCTTCTATAACACAATTTGCTATAATGAAATGAACCCTATGGTGGACAGACCTGGATATGGTGTATGATAGCTGGATACAGGGGCGGTATATGTTCCAGGGTAGGAGCTGTCCCCCGGGGGCTTTGGTTGGTTCTGGTCGGCACCAACACTCGTCATTGGCAAACCATATCCTAAAACATAACAATATAATTAAAGTTAAATTTGCTATAATTAAGTGTACTGTAATGCAATATGCTATTATTAAATTTGCTATTTAGCGAAATGTTCTTCATTGCAATTGTATGTAATACTATGTGCCATAGTGCAACGTTATTGAATATAATGTGTTACCATGCAATATGCTATTATGCTATGTGTTTTAAAGCAAAACACCATCATGTAATGTAAACCACTATGGACTGACCTGGATATGGCGTGTTGTAGCTGGATGTAGGGGCGGAGTATGCCCCGTGGTAAGAGCTGTCCGTGGGGTAGGGCAGGTTCTGGGCACAACCCACACTTGGCATCGGAGTACAGTACCCTGAAACAAACAAAACAGTTAAAGTTTACTGTACAATAATGAAATGTGCCATACTTCAATGTGCTATGTAGCAATGTTCTTTATTGCAATGTTATTTAATAATATGTGTCATAATGCTATGTTATTTAATACAGTGATCTATCATGCAATATGCCATAATGCAACGCATACCACTTTGGACTGATCTGAATAGGGCGGGTACCCTGAGAAACAAACGCGTATGTTACTGTTATGTGAATCTTAAGTATTTGTGTTATACCACGCTTGTCTTTATATGTTTAAACGAAAATTATTAACTGTCAAGATTTCAATCACTGAATTGCTACAAGTTTACCCATACAAACATAACAGTTACGGAGGGGTCTATGACTCACCTACAGCAGAGGGCAACATGCAAGTAACATGATTCAGTATAATTTCTGCTCTATCGGTCTCGCGTTTTGGTTTATTTGTATATTATCTGTGAAACAAAATAAGAGCGAACATGAACGTTTTATCACGCCAGAACGACAAGTTAATACAGACACCCATCGTTATTGCGCCCATTTTTTTAAGTTGGGTTCCTTATTTTGTCATGCAAAGCAGTGAACGGCTCTGTAGATTGTTCATGCAAGAACACGAAGTAAATGTTATTGTACATTCAAATTGTGATATAACACTTAGAATCTTATAATGTCTTACCAAATAGACACAATTCGGGTCTAACAGTACACTATAACCGATGCGTGCGATGTAAACAATTTAATTTATGTTTAAGTATATACTGGTTGGGAAAATATTATATTAGACGGAGAGGGGATAATATTTGAAATCGACTGACAGAACTGATACTGATACGAGAACACGGATAAGGGAAAATTCTCTTGTTTAACTGTTTGAGTCATGAATGGCCACGAATGTGAAAAACAGACTATGGAGGATTTGTTTATTAGGTACAGCTTCATGATGCTTATGCTTAAGAGGAGACAGATAACTTAAATGAATTGTGGACCATGGAAAGCAAGGTTATGCTAATTAACTCTTTGCAACGAAATGTTAGAAAATCAACATGCAAGGGTAGGGACGGAAAAATTGCCAGCGAAATCAGTTATAAGGATTTGAAACCAGAAGCGGTTTAGGCCGCTCATCAGCACGCAACACAATATTGAGTCACTGTCCGTGGCTCCAGTAGCTACAGAAACGTCGGGTTCGATTTCGGTGGTGAGCAATTATTATCAGGTCCGTGTTTTTCCTGAGAAAATGTCAACCAGTACCGGCTTTTCTCAGTTCGCGCGTGTAGCTGTGTTTACAAGAGGTCGACCAAACAACTGAATTGTTTGCGGAGGCCTTCGCACAAACCAACAAGCAAGTAGTTAAGAGAAGAGTACAATTTTGACTTCACTCGATTTTATGCTGATAGAGTATTTACACAGAAATAAAAAGACATTATAAATTGTTGGCAATTTCACGAGGCAAATGCATGCCATTCAATATTGTTAATAAAAAAAATCGAATTGACGTCGATTCAAGCGGACCATGTGTTATTTGCACCACTGGCATTGCTTCGAAAATTCCAAATCCAGCAAATTAATTATTCTTTTTCAGTAAAAAGTGTTTTCCGTTTCTAGCTACTGAAATAAGACATTGTATTTCAATTATCCAATGTTCATATTTGGAAAAATCGATTAAATATGTTGACATGAAAAATGCATCTTTAATATGGCTTCTTTTTGCTAAACCTTTATCTAACTAATGACTAGACCATTTTATAGAGATATTTGATCCATTACTCAATTTGTATCATGCTCATAAAATATGGAAAGTATGATATATTATCAATATTATTTAATGCATAAAAGTATTTGTTATATCAAGTGAGTGTTATAAATTTACTCAAGTTATACAACTGCTGATGGCAAAATGGAGGAGCAATGTTAATCGAAAGAAGCTGGTTGTGTTTGAGTAACATTCTAGATTGCTCATTTAACAAAATGTGCTTTGGCAGCGCATATGAGAACTATGCAAGAACCATATGAAGCCAATTAGCATATTATACGTATATATATATATATATATATATATAGGGAGAAAGGTGTGTGAACAACCAGATACACAGACAGACATACATATTCCCATTTGAGACTTCGGCGTGTGCGCCTAGCTACGGTGCAGAACGAGACATACATACTATGAAATCCCCATCCCCCAAAAAAGGATGGTTCATTCACAGCTATATATCTCGCACTTACACCGCAACACATCTCGACGTGGGAACAATTTTTACATACACAGAATGGACAATGTTACATACATAGACACTTATTTACAAACATGAAACCATAGTTGTATTAGGGCAAGATCCGATAAGGATTCTAAACTACCCTCACACTATGTTAGAGACACCGTGGAAATCCGTTGGATCTAGAAGATACAGTTAAAATTATTAATATATTTGTGTATTAACAGGGAAATAATTATATTTCACAACAACGACATTTCCAGGATCTATTGATAGATACTCGTTCACAGTCGATAATTTATATATAGGGAGAAAGGTGTGTGAACAACCAGATACACAGACAGACATACAAATTCCCATTTGAGACTTCGGCGTGTGCGCCTAGCTACGGTGCAGAACGAGACAGACATACTATGAAATCCCCATCCCCCCAAAAAGGATGGTTCATTCACAGCTATATATCTCGCACTTACACCGCAACACATCTCGACGTGGGAACAATTTTTACATACACAGAATGGACAATGTTACATACATAGACACTTATTTACAAACATGAAACCATAGTTGTATTAGGGCAAGATCCGATAAGGATTCTAAACTACCCTCACACTATGTTAGAGACACCGTGGAAATCCGTTGGATCTAGAAGATACAGTGAAATTATGAATATATTTGTGTATTAACAGGAAGATAATTATATTTCACAACAACGACATTTCCTATTTCCAGGATCTATTAATAGATACTCGTTCACAGTCGATAATTTATATATAGGGAGAAAGGTGTGAACAACCAGATACACAGACAGACATACATATTCCCATTTGAGACTTCGGCGTGTGCGCCTAGCTACGGTGCAGAACGAGACATACATACTATGAAATCCCCATCCCCCAAAAAAGGATGGTTCATTCACAGCTATATATCTCGCACTTACACCGCAACACATCTCGACGTGGGAACAATTTTTACACACACAGAATGGACAATGTTACATACATAGACACTTATTTACAAACATGAAACCATAGTTGTATTAGGGCAAGATCCGATAAGGATTCTAAACTACCCTCACATTATGTTAGAGACACCGCGGAAATCCGTTGGATCAAGAAGAAACAGTGAAATTATGAATATATTTGTGTATTAACAGGGAGATAATTATATTTCACAACAACGACATTTCCTATTTCCAGGATCTATTAATAGATACTCGTTCACAGTCGATAATTTATATATAGGGAGAAAGGTGTGTGAACATCCAGATACACAGACAGACATACATATTCCCATTTGAGACTTCGGCGTATGCGCCTAGCTTCGGTGCAGAACGAGACATACATACTATGAAATCCACATCCCCCAAAAAAGGATGGTTCATTAACAGCTATATATCTCGCACTTACACCGCAACACATCTCGACGTGGGAACAATTTTTACATACACAGAATGGACAATGTTACATACATAGACACTTATTTACAAATATGAAACCATAGTTGTATTAGGGCAAGATCCGATAAGGTATCTAAACTACCCTCACACTATATATATATAAGTAACACACATTTACCCATATAGGCCCTTCATGGTTCCAAGCTGCAAAATATATATGTTAATTGTTACCGCTTATTTCATCGCATGTTTGCATTATAATACATTAACCCATTACTGTCTAGCGTCCTATATTTTGGACACCTAGGAAATCTAGTCAGTGTTTATTATTTCAGTGATAAATATACAGTTATCTCTGTTGTGTGGCTGTGCTATCAGTCCTTTGTATCAGGTAAGATTAATTTGAGATGAAACAGAAAGAGATTTCATGCATTCACAAGGCTGCATTTAACGACAAGGGGCACATTTTTCTTGGACTGACATTGGCTAAAAAAAGGTATGTATTTATTTATGCTCAATTATACATTTTTTGTAATAAAGTAAAAATTATAGATTTGTAATATTGAAATATGTGATTTTTATAATGTTCACTAATGGAAATATAAGTATTTACTTATTTTCCCTTGACTTTTTACTAATCAATATGATGTCCCAAATTTGGGACGCTAAGCACATATGTGTTAAATTTGCGATTTAGTATGGTCTGTAAAAATAACAAATAATAATATTTTACAACTACATTTATATACATTTATGTTAACAGGCTCACTCTAAATGATGTTTTGCATCTTCTTGAAGATGGTACAGACTTTCAAGAAGCTGATGTGGATAGCGGGGATGAAGACCTCAGAGGCAATATAAACAATTTGACAGGAAACCAACTTCGTGCTGATGTGACTGTTTCTGTGCGAAATGCCACCGCATCAGTCTTAAACATCACAGACACTAACCATTCGGACACATCGCAAGATGAGGCTAGTGATGTAGATTCTGTGTCCGAATTCTGTGTCCTATGCATCGGGCACCACTATTAACTATGACGTTCAGATCCCTGTGCAACAAAACCAGAATGAGCAACGGATGCGCAACATTCTTAGAAGGGAAAGGCGGCCACAAAATCACTCCAGTAAAAAGGGTCCAGCGCTGGTCAAAACGTGAAACAAGGATTATAGAAGTGCAACAGCCAAAGGTTATTGCGGAATACAACAAATGTATTGGAGGTGTTGATCGTATGGATCAAAATATCAACACCTACAGAATTAAATCGGATAAAGAAATGGTGGTGGGCACTGTTTGTGTTTATCCCGGACATGGTTGTGCAAAATGCATGGATCCTGTACAGATTATCTGCCAAATATCAGAACCAACCCATGGATCTTCTAAATTTCAGGCGGGAAATATGCAAAGTTTATCTTATGCGGTATTCCCAACGAGCTTTGCGTGGACGTCCGGTTGGGAGGGTCATGCACATTAATCGTAGAGTACCGGCTGCTGTCAGGCAAGACAGGCGCGACCACTACATTGCGCCAAATAACACACAGAAAAGGAGTGCCTTTTGTGGCGGAAAGTCAACCCGGATCCGCGTGAAGTCTGATGTTGGACTCCATGACAGATGTTTCATAGCATTTCATTGCCAGTGATAAGTGGAGATATATATTTCACAATTCATAGACAGGTGATTGGATTGTCATAAACATGCAGAAACACATACATTCATGCATATTTGGAAGTAAATGTGTCATTACGAAAAGATTGAATATATATGAATATTGATATATTATGTGTCTGGCGTCCCAAATTTGGGACATGACTAAAATTGCATAAAGCAATAATATTCCAATAGTAAATATCACTATAAAGTTGTTTAATATCATTCTTGTATAGTTCCTTACAGTTTTTAATAAAATTGCAAAAAAATAATGTGGTCATTAATGGGTTAAACAGATATAACATATTTGAAATTAGTTTTAAATGAAACAGTTATAAATGCGTTATAATTTTCTCACATGTATCCATTCACGCTCACGCCGGATCTGATTTCCATTGTTTGGGTGGATTTTACAAACACAATCGGTGGGTCTTAGGGGTGTATGTCCATTAGCCAGATACAGATTGGGATGTTGGTCACGGCACCTGAAGATTTCAAATATCCTATACACCATCTGAAGTGTGCGCCATGTGGTATATGCGTTTCCAGCAGAATTTTTATCTTAGATATTTTCAGTGTTCTTGAATGTAGAATGACTTCATGTTGTTGGTACAAATCTTACGCGAGACTGGTTTTCGGGGATATTAGGGCGATTGCTTTATGATCGTATATCTTCATATATTTCGAATATGTATAATTCAGATTATCGGCATATTTTAACCAAATGCATTCGGAAACTTTAGGTGAACATCTTAGTTATTCATGATGATTAAAGGAACATGAAAACTATATAACACATTGAGGTCTACGTGTGCTACAATTGTTTCAATACTATATTTACATCAACACTTTCAAAGAATTTGATGGCAACCGCCGCGCGGTGTTTAATATGTCTTGTACGTGACAAGTTTTCATATTACGAGTGCTCTAAGATGTGCTTTCGGATAATAAAATTTCATAACAGTCTCTATATAAAGACCTCGAATCTATATTTTTAGTTAATGTAATTGATTCAGAGAAAGACCTCAGAAAGGTGAAATAAAATTTCATTGAAATAAAGACAAATCTGCTTATTCGAGTTTTCCATTTATTCAATTCACTGCAATTATAATTACACCTTCCTCCAAATTTTAACACATTTGAAGCAAACGGTTTTTTATTTGATTTGGCTGTGGGCTTTCTTAAATAAAAAATGAAATTTATTATCAAACGAAAAACCCTAAATTTAAATTTACTTTGAATATTCATGGACGGTCATATTCAGGGATGTAGGTAGGTTACCCAGTTCGGACCGAAAACTAAAAAGAGCTTGCTTTTAATTGTGCTATCCTAGACGTGTAAACACTTTTAATCGTGTATTTTTTTCGTTAACATGCGCCGCCTTTGAAAAAAATAAAATTGATATAACTAAAATCAAGGAATACAAATAGTAACAGAACAACAATTAATGCTTATAATCATATGTTACAAAGCATCACTAGTTTATCGCTGCTATATAACATATAGCCTGGTGATATCGCGTATCGGTGTATTAAGCATTTGTCTTCAACTTTTTATTTTATCGTAATTAATTTAGTAAAACACATCGATTCGTTGTTATTTAATCTTTTTTGTAAAGAAAATAAATTTCATTTTGATATGATGCGATATTTTATCTCGATATCGGCTTTGTTTTGCTAATGATTGGACGCCATTTTGTTTGATATGAAGAGTATTGCGTGTCGGTGTGCTAACGGTTAGCCGCTTTTTAGATTACTAGCATAAAGTTCGGACCTGTCATTGATGTATTAGATAGAACAAATTGTAAGTTGAACAAAATACATTACATTGAACCATGTATTGCATGATTTTGTCGCTTGTATATATAATATATACAATATATATGCATTTTAGAAAAACAAATACAACATAAAATAAACATCACAACATATTTCAACACAATACCTTAACAATAACCTTTAACTTTCTAGTCCCGTACTGTCAGTAAAGTTCTAACAATTTCACATCGACTTCTCTTCATTTCAAATTTGGTGATGGTGGGAAACTTAAAATAAAAACCTTTAAATTTGAAACACCCAGGTAATTGTTGCGCAATATAATTGTAAACAGAAAAATATGCACTGACATTTGTGGGTGACAGGGATCGTTCCGTCCAGTTGCAAGAGCTCTCTCGATGAGCAATCATTTAACACTGCAAATAACAACAGGCTTTATTTAAAATTGCATTCTCATTTTGAAAACAATACAATATATCATGTGCAAAAATATACTTATACCAATTTTATGTAAATTAAAGTAAAACCTTCAACTCAAATCCATCAATATAATCAACCTTTTGTGAGAAGGGACCCCAATAACTATACATTTTCTTTAATATGTTCTTTTTCCGATGAATGTCTTAACGCAATACAAAACGTATATCATGTGATATATAACAAACAACTGTTGTTTTTTTTCAGCGTTATTGTCCGCCTACTTTGTATTTGATTAGTACACGCCTTCGCGAAAGTTTTTTCCCGCTGTAGTATCCAATCTTAAAACATAACAGTCATTTCTTATTGAAAATCAATACTTTCCCATCGCTCAGGTCGAAATAAATAATAAAATAACGAGGGACATTACCATGAATTTCAGTAAATTGAGTTTTACTGGTATGTAAAAATGAATGCAAAAGCGTTTAATTGTTTTTCGTCGGCTATGTTTGCAACAATAACCACTTTTTTTAATCCGCGTAAAAGAGTTTTGTTAAAAACTCCGTTTTATAGCAATGTTATTTACTTGTAACGATATTAAACTAACCTGCTTGCTATCACATCCGTTTTATTAATGATATTCCATTGTATGACGCTATACCTTGCGACCTATCACGTGTTTGCATGTGACTTAATAGTCGCATTTAATTGTTTACGTTTAACGATATTCAGATGAACCCGACATCCATAAACAAAGTAGTATTTTTTTATTAATGTTTGTCGTTAACGACGTGTAGAGTGTATGCAGGGATTCAGACGGTTTAACGTTTTGGTTAATATTAAAATTTATTGTCGGATTTTGGGGGAATTTGCAGTAGGTGTGTATCTGAAAAGGTTAGTCTTGTTCGAGACTAAAGCTACAGCAAAGGCCAGTTTGTTTGGAGATGTTCCAACAGGGCCTGAAATAAAAATTATTCGATCAGAGAAGCTTGTTGGTTCAGCGGAACGCACCTTACGCTAGCTCAGGCTATAAATCTGACGTACTACTGGGTGTTTCTGTTGCTCAGTGACTTTATAGCCCGCGAGCTTGGCATATCCGAGCACAGCCTGATTGATAGGATGAATTTCGCCCGAGAAGTTTTTCTCTTCGCCTTGAAAAAGATAGCGAGAAAATAGCTGGCCCAGGATGTGTTGTAGAAATACACAAATCTAAATTTTGGAAAGCGAAAGTACCACATAGGAAATAGGATAGAAATAATGTGGGTATTTGGTGGTACTACGGTATAGAAAAAGACACGGAGAGGTGCTTTTTTAGGATAGTGGAGGTCAGGTTGGCTCAAACATCAATTTATTTAATACAGAAATACATTAAAACAGCAACGCAAATAATAAGAGCCTGCTGGAAATCCTACAGCTCGTTAGAAAAAGATGGTTATTTACATTTAAAAGTAAACCACTCTTAAGAATTAAAAAAAAACAGAAACCGGTTCCTGTACGAACTAAGTGGAAAGCGCCTGGCACGCTGTCAAAAAAAGCTTGCTAAAATCAGAAACACAAAAGCAGCTGTACGACAGCTATCTAGTGGAATACGTGATATACAAAAGTACTTGCAAGTTCCTAAAAAGTTTCACTCGTGTCTACACATAATATACCGTCTGCGACTGTCGAAGTCGAGCCGGTGTCAAGCGCAAAACATCTAGACGCAGACACCAGTCTCGATGTTTTCTATGATTAAGTAAATACAATCCTTTAAAAAAACATTGTTATCCTATATATTGTTTGTGTCAATGGCTAGCGCCCCAAGACCCCAACATTTTCGATGGACTCGATAAAAAATGGTGGTCAATTTTTGTTTATTATCTTCTTAGCAACAAAACGCGAAACTGCTAAAAGTGTTTCAAGCATGCGCACTTGTTGTAAACAACTGTGCACCATTTAAATCAAGCCTTAGAATGTATAGCATGGCATTTAAATTATTTAGGATATTGTAAGAACCAGATACACATAACGCAAATGATTTCGATGGACACTTTTTCATAGAAAGAATCGTTGTGACAAATATACCAATGACATGATTTGATAAAAGCAATAGTTCAACGATTCATTTAATGTGCGCTACCGGTATGTATAAATTTGCAAAATAGCTGAGACCATTAAACTATTCTCTTCCTAGAGAATATAGAAGTATTGGATACTTCACTGGTGTAAAGTGAGCGAAAACAGTAATTGTTTGCATCAATGATGTCAGAGGTCGCAAGTATTGTCAATGCTTTATTTCACATTTTTTTACCAGTAATGTTCATCTTTCAGATATCAATGTATCATGAAACGCAAGTCGATAATCACCGCTTTATTACCTTTAATACTCAAGGATTGATAGCTAGATTTAATTACAAAGTTCGAGTGAAAGCTTTGAAATACACCAAACACAAGTCATAGCGTTTATATTTCTGTATTTGAAATGTCCTCTTACCGAATGCCTCATATTTTGGGCTTTGAGATTCAAACTTCTTGATTGCACTAAGGACATCTTTCTTGGCCTTTTCTGGGTGTTTGTACAGAAAAAACACATCCAAAACGCTATATAGGAAGACAAACTAAATAAGCAATTAACTCACTATCATTTAACCAATTTATGCCTAGCGTCTAGAAAAGGGCCTTGTCAAATAGCGTAGACTCAGCTGAGACGCCGCATGATGCGGCATCTCATCAGGGTCTGCGCTGTTTGCTTAAAGGAATTTCTGAAAGAAATATTCAAAATATAGAAATGTATATACTAGACATCCCTAATTTTGGAAATAAATTGATCCAATTTAGAAAAATGGGATAGTCCACCAGGCATCAATGGGTTAAGCAAATAACACTCCTTTATGAGTTATACACATGGAACAGATGGTCAGTTTACCAATTAATACTTTTCCTGGATGTACTGGTTAACCAGTACTATGTTCTACAAAACTTCATGAGCAATCTCACACAAGTAATATGGCCTGATCGGGGATCTTAATCGCGATCTGCAAATTATAGTCTAGTCTCGCGCTCTACAATCAGACCTAAATATATACTTCTTTTGCATAATAGGCCTACTGTTTAGACCGCCAAGTACAAGTTTGGTATATTGAAAAAAGCTGAAGGAATATATGATGGTTTTCTTTTTACATTTGGAAGTGCGGCTGAATTGGTGTAAACTAGTTGACGTGTAGCCACAATGTACAGAAATGTCAAAACGATGAACTATGAACACTTCAAACACTGAATAAGTGGCACTTAATGTTTAATAAAGAGCGTGTTGTTATTTTAGTATAAACAATACAAAATATTGAAAACCGCTAACATGTTTCAAGAGGCAAGAGTCCTTAACTATCCGGTATACACCAATCGATTGAAATGATGATGAGAAAAATGAGAATGATGAAAATGATAAGAAGAAGAAGATGATGATGAAGATGATGATGGTGGTGGTCGAAGTGGTGGTGATGATGATGATGATGATCATGATGATGATGATGATGATCTATCTAATGTTTGAGTTTAATTTATGATTTTTATACATTTAAAAGTATTGTGTGATGTATAAATATCGACATCGACTGTGTTATACTAAGATAATAATTTGTTTATGCTCATGAATAATTTAAATAAGATCCACGTGGTCAGACAGACGGATGAACAGACAGAGGGACCGGATGTTAACCGATAGTCTCTTCCAGTGAAACTGATAGCGATCTAAAAGCACAATTTAAAGAAGCAAATGAATTACGTCCAATGTATACATGCTTCGTATAATCCTGCTTTATGTGCGTATGAAAAAATAACCAGTTACTAAATGCATTAATACATGTCTAAATCTATATACCTTCATAAGTGCAGATTTCAGGAACTGTTCAATCGAAGACATGCTTCGGGACGAATGTTTACATAAGATATGTATATAATATGTTAACAAGGAAAGTAACCAAGATGGAAATTTTTATTCTATTCATAGTAATTAGTAATTTAACATAAGTCACGATAGCCTACATCAGATACAGGCTAATATTTAAGTGACGGGAAGTCTCTTCAAAGTGGCTTTAACTGCGTTAAAAGCTAGCAAGACTTAATGTTCGTGAACTGTGAGTACCTTAAGCCCCATTCCCATACAGATGCCGGATCAACAATGTTCATATCCGGTGTGACGTGAAACTCGTCAGACTATGAAAAGGGTCAGATAAACGGAAAATACAGAGCACTGCGCATGCGCAATGGAACAAAAATAAACAAAATCGTAGTCGTGAGAACGGTCAGATAAAGGTACTTGAGCAATGATTCTTTCTATTATTTAAATATAATTGCAACAGACACATGACAATCTAGGCATAATATTTCATGTACAGCTTCGATTTCAATTTACCTTGAAATTTACTGCAGTTAGATCTATTTACTAAATGTATGTTAAACGACATCGCCATCGGTGCACAATATCGCTAGAGCCTACTCCACTTTAGTTCTGGCTTCCATAACTTTAAATGTCGCTTTTTATGATTTTTGACAGGCGCGACTTTACAGGTCTGTCAATACTATATAAACTGTACGCTGAAGTTTCTTTAGCTAACTCCACTTTGGTGCTTTCAACGTCTTATTTAATAATTTATTAGATTAATTGGGCCACTTAAAGTGTTGAATGTGCTTTTTATACTGAACAAAAACAATTTCGACGCAAGTGACATAATTTATTTAAAGTCTGATGTCTTAACAAAACTTAAATACAGGCGAAATAATTAATTTGAGATAGTTCTTTTGTAACCGACCCTAGGCCTAGCAACCCTTTGTTGATATCTTTCCTATCAATCTGTTCAGTGTCATTGACAGTCTTCATTTTTATAATAACACACTTAACAATGAACTTGTCATGATTTTTATATAAAGCATTCAATAAATTGTATACACGAATTATAACCAACCCACTGTTGATAGTGAATATTTTCTTAATTATTTTCATCTACACCAAAATAGTTGGAAACTGTATATTAAAAAAAAATCCAAATTAAATGTAAATTTCTAGAAAATAAGGATAAGTCCTAGATGAGATATTTTATAAATTGTTTGTTACAAGGCAGTGGCTAGCAGTACGGCCCCGTACGACTAGCCAATATAGGCTAGCCGTACGGGACCGTACGACTAGCCTATATTGGCTTGTCGCACGGCTCTGTACGTTTAGCCTTTCCTATAGGGACTGTCTAGCCGTAGGGCTGTTATAACTAATGAATATATTGATTATTTATTGATCTACGTGCAGATTTCTTTGCCATGCGTAATAAGAAAACGTGTTAATACATGTACTCAAAATGGGTGTGCAGGCTGATTAGATGCTAATTGTTTTTCGCTGCATGAACAGCCCGCAAGATAATCAGTGCATTTGTTTAAGCTACTTAGAAATTGAAATTCCGATTCGTACATAGTATATAAAGGGTGTATAAAATGGAGATATGTCCATGTAAATTTATTTTGCCAAACCACAATTACAGCAATCAATACAAATCACAGTTATGGAATATATAAATATGCATTGTACATGTAAATATCAAATGTATACTTTAAATAAATAATAAATAATCTTAACTTAGTCAATGAAAATTTCACGACTATTGGACATAATACATGTAATTTCGACTATGCATACAAATGAACCTTCAGTGATTCAATGATTGCTTTTTAAATTGTAATTTCTTGCAACGGAAACAAAGATGCTAATTTGACAGTGTGAATTCACAGGCTTATCGGTGTATTTGTTTACTTTTATGAGCTTCAACAAACTAATTACTGATTGACAGCACTGAATGACAATTCTATACTTTATTAGGTTGTACGGCTAGACAATCCCCATAGGAAAGGCTATACGTAAAGAGTCGTACGACTAGCCAATACAGGCTAGCTGTACGGGGCCGTACGACTAGCCAATACAGGCTAGCTGTACGGGGCCGTATGACTAGCCAATACAGGCTAGCCGTACAGGGCCGTATGACTAGCCAATATAGGCTAGCCATACGGGTCCCTATGACTAGCCAATATGGACTAGCCGTACGGGGCCGTTTGACTAGCCAATATAGGCTAGTCGTACGGGGCTGTATGGCTAGCTACTGCCTTGTTAAAATTATCATTAATTAGTGAAGATATTCACCTATAGACAGTTGTGATAAAGAGATCTTTGTCAAGCAAATTGTTGGTTAAGAATTTTTCTCCATCAGACGTTTCAAATAAGGCGAGTCACTGGGTTAAATGCACCTCATACCATTTCGGCGACGGCTTGACATGATTTCTTACAAAAGTTTCTTGTCTGTTTAAGAAATATATAATATTTGCAATTTTTCCACACACATAAATCTTGCAAATAAAAAAATTTCTTTTGTTTCATTTTTTCAGACAACCTGTTCAATACAGATTGATGGTTTCACCATACTGATATAATAATATTATGTTACAGGCTGTTATATTTTCATGAAAATCTTTAATAAATTCAGGTAAAATTTATCCATGTGGTGGGTGCACAGGGCATTTATGATCCTGCAGCTGACCTCTTGTGTAATACATTGTATTGTAAAATATTAATAACAAATAATGAACCTGCAAAGCAATTCAATTTAAGTATTTAACAATTGTGGCTTTATTGAGACATTCTCATCTTGAGGAAATATTTCACTTGTTATGGCAGTTATTGATACAATTGACCACAATTTATCCTGATTCAAATAGCACCACGTTGCATGTGTGGCAAAATGTCCATATTACAATGTATATTCATAAATGTAGATCTTTATAAATTTGTTTTATAATATTTATATTGTATGTGATTTGTATGTGAACTTCACCTATTCTCTAGACAGTCAAACTGTGTCTGTCAAGGGGTACGGACATTAGCCCTCTCTGACATTAGCCCCTAGGACAATAGCCCCTAAGACAATAGCCCCTAGGACAATAGCCCCTTCAAAAAAGTGCACGCTTGGAAATAAGCCACCAGGTGTTTTAAATCGTTCATAACTTTTTTAAAGTAAGTATTTTTATTTCATTTTTTTAATTTCATATGTAAATACATACAATTACTTATATGTTGAGGTCTAATACATATATTTTTTTCAATATATAGCTTGTACCACACACTTAAATTTTAGTGTTTTTCACAATTTCTTTACTATTTAACTATTACTATTGGTGGTTTATTAATTAACTATGAAGTACTTTTTAATTTGAAAAATGTTCATATTTTTGTTATCAATGAAAATTGCATATTTATTATTTCATAATAACAAGGTGAACAAATTGCAAACAGGTACATGTATGAGTCAACAAAAGGGCCAGTGAAACACTACTTCATGAATTATGAATTGTTACTAAAAATCTTATAATGTCATCTTGATATTTATATAATTTTCTACTTTTTAATTGCATTTAATTTTAAAAAAGATGAAATTAGATACCGGGTACCTAAAAAGGAATTTAAAAATAGGGAGGGGCTAACGTCCTAAGGGGCTTTTGTCGCATGCATATCTTTACGAGTTCAAGTGTTGAATAGAATTTGTATGTATAAAATAAATGATTTATTATTATTTCTATAAAAGTTAACATATACAATACTACATGGCTTTGGTTTTTTAAGTATTGCAGTCTTCTTTGTTATCTGAAAGTATATCTTTTTTTGAAATTATTTTATTTATTTAAAAAATAATGATGGCTGACACATTTTACACACTTGTTGTAAAAACAAAACCTGTGATATATACACTGTCAATGTTATAAACATCTCATACTGATTTTCTCCAGTTAAGTATATAGCAATTCATAATATAATAACCTTTAATGATATTTTATAAACATCAAATATATAAAATTCATTCAAACTTGTGTAAGAGAAATATACAGTTACTTTTGCTTTTAAATATCATATTGTAGCTATGCAGTTGTATTTGTATGCCCCGCTTTGAAGAATAGTGGGTATATTGTTTTGCACATGTCGGTCCGTCGGTATGTCCGTCCACCAGATGGTTTCCGGATGATAACTCAAGAACGCTTATGCCTAATATCATAAAATTTCATAGTTACATTGATCATGACTCGCAGATGACCCCTATTGATTTTCAGGTCACTAGGTCAAAGGTCAACGTCATGGTATCCCGAAATAGTAAAATGGCTTCCGGATGATAACTCAAGAACGCTTATGCCTAATATCATGAAACTTCATAGGTACATTGATCATGACTCGCAGATGACCCCTATAGATTTACAGGTCACTAGGTCAAAGGTCAAGCAAATTATTAAGGGTTCATGTATGTGTATAAACATCAAAAACAAAGAAGGAAAACCTAGGTTTGTTAGTACACTAAAATGGTCACACACAGTGACCGAGTTTTGGGGAAGGGCTGAACATACAGAATGAAATAAACAACCTGAAGTGCACATTAATCATGAAAGCATCATGAAATAAATATATAAAAAATATTTAATTTTTTGCACTGCATTTAATATTTGTCAAATTTATGTTTGGTTTTTGTACACAAAAAGAAGTCTAAGTTAAAACTTTAATATGTGTTGTGATAAATAAAAAATAATTATGTTAGAGCTATGATAAAATAAATTATAGGTTCCTCTTTTTTTATTAACATAAATCTTTTTATATGTCTGTGGTAATCAGTTCAATAGGAATTTAAGGTTTTTTATGTTTAAATACTTCCTTAAGTTATTAAAAGTTATATTTTTTGTTTATTTCATTGTTGTTGAACTTTGTTCAAGTTTTGCTTTTTCACACCTAACACATGGGAGAAAAGGAATTTGTTAATTTAGTGAACTTCCTAAAAATGGAAATGTTTCCAGTGTCAGTGCAAGGCAGTGATCTTCTGTCGTCAACTAGTGAAATCATTATAAAACAAAGTCAAATCACTTTTTTATGGTAGGCCCTTAGGCTATGCTAACTACAAGAGACTGGTGTTAGTGGTGTTGACTTGTACAATTTTACTGTATATGAGAGATACAGTGAGATTTATCAGACTGACTCCATGTATGCAATAATGATGATGATTAGTGGTGGTGACCTGTTTTTCTTATCAGTATATGAATATTACTGCCTGTGAGATTTGTCAGACCAACTCTATGATCATAAAGATGGTAGTGGCGTTGACTTTATGTATGAAATGATGATGATGATCATGATGATGATGAAGGTGGTAGTGGTGGTGACCTTTTTTCACATTAGTATATGACTATTAGTGCCTGTGAGATATGGCAGACCTACCCTGTGTAAAGAAAATAATGGTGATGATGAAGGTGGTAGTGGTGGTGACCGGGCTTTATCATTATTATATTATTATTAGTGCTTGTGATCATATTTCAGATGCCCCGGGGCCTTTATGGTTGGGTTAGGGAGGGGAGCTCCCTCCTGTTCCTAAATTGATTTGTATGCCCCCGGTAGGGTGGCACATAGCAGTTGAACTGTCAGTCCGTCTGTCAGTCTGTGATTTTTTCGGAAAACTTTAACATTGGTCATAACTTTTGCAATATTGAAGATAGCAACTTGATATTTGGCATGCATGTGTATCTCATGGAGCTGCACATTTTGAGTGGTATAAGGTCAAGGTCAAAGGTCAAATTTTGCAATATTGAAGATAGCAACTCGATATTTGTCATGCATGCATATCTCATGGAGCTGCACATTTTGAGTGTTGAAAGGTCAAGGTCATCCTTCAAGGTCAAAGGTCAAGCACAAAGGTCAAATGTTTCAATATTGTAGATAGCAGCTCGATATTTAGCATGCATGCGTATCTCATGGAGCTGCACATTTTAAGTGGTAAAAGGTCAAAGACCAGGTCATTCTTCAAGGTCATGGTTAAAGGTCAAATATTGCAATATTGAAGATAGCAACTTGATATTTGGCATGCATTTGTATCTTGTGGAGCTGCACATTTTGAGTGGTGAAAGGTCAAGTTCATCATTCAATGTCAAAGGACAAGGTTAACGTCCAATTTTGCAATATTGAAGATAGCAACTCAATATTTGCCATGCATGCATATCTCATGGAGCTGCATATTTTGAGTGGTGAAAGGTCAAGGTCATCCTTCAAGGTCAAAGGTCAAATTGTGCAATATTGAAGATAGCAACTCCATATTTGGCATGCATGCGTATCTCATGGAGCTGCAAATTTTTAGTGGTGAAAGGTCAAGGTCATCCTTCAAGGTCAATGTCAAAGGTCAAATATATGGCTTCAAAGCGGCGCAGTAGGGGGCATTGTGTTTCACGAACACAGCTCTTGTTTTTTCTTATTTTTGAAATCTCATCATATAAATGACCACACACCCACATTATTTCCCCTCTCCACCCACCCACCCCACCCCACACACACAAAAAAAAAATTTTTTTTAGATACATGGTAAAAAAAGACAAATTTTTATTATTTTATATTTGAAAGATGTCCAAACATCCCACCCAAGCTTTTGCTATCAAACTTGAAATATAATCTTGTTAGTTTTTTTTATGTCTTTACAAATGTTCAATAGATTGTGGAAAATATACCTGAACCCAGAATCGTCTATAATGTCCCACTTCTTTAAAACATTAGCGAGCATAATGTTTCGATTATGGTCCTCTTCCAGTTAGAATATGACTATATTACCTTGACCTTATTGAATATGAATAATTTAACCATTATAGCTTACATTATACTGTCAAGCACTCGATAAGTCGAGCGCGCTGACAGCTCTTGTTCTTTATATGGCTATAGTAAAACCTTGTTAACTCTCTACAAGTCACATTTACAGTCCATTCTTCATCACCAAACCTGGCAAGATAATTTGTACTTATATAGATGATATCTCGGCTATATTTAAAAAACTGTTCGGGTTCTTAAAAACATTGCCATCCGGGGGCGGGTGGGGGTCAGAAAATTTGTCCCAATCAACTCTGGGGGTATCCGGACAAGCGCTCCTAAGGACAATCGCTCCTATGCTAGGAGCGACTGTCCGCTCTGTCAAAACATCGTAGGAGCGAATGTCCGCCCTGTCAAATTTAGCGTGGGAGCGATTGTCCGTAGGAGCGATTGTTCGGGATTCAACTTCGGGCTATGTGAACTAAAAAAGGTCACTAGATTAAGTAAATAAAAAGCATGTTTATACCATAGAAGTCACTTGCATTGTCTAGTCTTCATGAACATCGGTAAGAACATTTGTTCTAACGATATCTCAGCCGAGTTCAAAAATAACAGTTGGTCAGTAAACTAAATATGTATGTTTTATAAAGTTCTTTCATTATTTTGGTCTATTCCTTTTGATACTAGTTCATTTCCTTAGGATCTCAGGTAAGCGCCTTAGAGCCCATGGCCCTCTTAATGGTATACTAACAGTAAAACAAAAGCATGGGATATTTTCAGATTTGAAAACTGGTATTTTACAGGTCTTAAACTTTAACTGTAATGTACCGCAGAATCAGAGATGTCTGTTTTGTTTCAAAGGTCATGTGAAAAATTAACTTACGGGATGTTTTCATATTATAATACCATATAAATATTGTTCAAATATATATGTTGATAGTTTTAAAATTGCTAATTTTCCTCTTACATGTCCTTGTATTTCAAGATAGAATACTTTCCTTTCCCGAGGAAAGAGGTCTGGGTTTGAATCCCAGCAGGGGCTTTAGAGGATGATTTATTTTTAGAAAAATGATAATATTTGCTCAACTTTGTCCCTAACTTAAACAAATAACTCTTTATAACATTTCTAAAGAATGAGGTTTCTGAAAATTCAATTATGCAAGAATCATGTATAATTTGAGAGTAGACTAAGACAGCAAAGAATGTACATCCATTTTAGTTTTTATGCCCCCGGATCGAAAGATCGGGGTATGTTGTTTTTGGCCTGTCTGTCATTGTAAAAAAAAACACTTTGTGTCTGTGTGTGTGTGTGTGTCCCAAAACTATAACCAAAACTTCAACCTTCGTCATAACTTTTGCAATATTGAACGTAGCAACTTGATATTTGGCATGCATGTGTAAATAACTAATTGACTATTACAAAAGGTCAAATATGTGTCCCAAAACTTTTACCAAAACTTTAAACTTCTTCATAACTTTTGCAATATTGAACGTAGCAACTTGATATTTGCCATGCATGTGTATCTCATGGAGCTGCACAGTTTGAGTGTTGAAAGGTCATCCTTCAAGGTTAAATGTCAAGGTCAATGTCATACTTCAAGGTCAAAGGTCAATAAAAAAATCAAAACTTTCACCAAAACGTTAACCTTCTTCACAACTTTTGCAATATTGAACGTACCAACTTGATATTTGGCATGCATGTGTATCTCATGGTCAAGGTCAAGGTCATCCTTGAAGGTCAAAGGTCAATAAAAAAAATCAAAACTTTAACCAAAACTTTAACCTCCTTCATAACTTTACCAGTCAATGTCATCCTTCAAGGTAAATTTTCAAATATATGGCTTCATTTATTAAGTTACATTGTCTTTTCTCTGACGCATCTAACTTTAACCAAAACTTTAACCTTCTTCATAACTTATCAAATATTGTTCGTAGCAACTTGATATTCGGCTTGGTATACGGACATTTGCCCCTTCGGACATCTGCCCCTTTATGAAATTTGGCATGCATGTGTATCTCATGGAGCTGCACATTTTGAGTGGTGAAAGGTGAAGGTCATCCTTCAAGGTCAAAGGTAACATCAAAGCGGAGCAATAGGGGGCTTTGTGTTTCTAACAAACACATCTCATGTTCTTAATGTCACTAAAACAATAAATGGATACAGGAAAACATATTTAAATTAACAAGAGATGTGTTTGTCAGAAACACAATGCCCCCTATTGCGCCGCTTTGAAGCCATATATTTGACCTTTGACCTTGAAAGATGACCTTGACCTTGACCTTTCACCACTCAAAATGTGCAGCTCTATAAGATACACATGCATGCCAAATATCAAGTTGCTATTTTCAATACATGTATTTCAAAAGTTATCGCAAAACTTAAACCAAGGTTAAAGTTTTGAGGTTAAAGTTTTGAGAAAGAATGACAGACAGACAGAATGACAGACAGACAGGCCAAAAAAAATATACCCCTGACCATTCGATCCGGGTGTATAAAAATGCAACAAACAGAGGACATAGAATTAGTCAATTAAATAGTAAATGACTACTTAAAATAATAGTTTAAGCACTGTTTTTTTTATAGATTTGTGAATACTGTGAAACCATTTATTTTCGACAGCACAAAATTTCGTCATTTTTATAAAAATGACGATTTCGTCAGCACTTAAATTCGCCGATTTCTGATTTTGAATTTAAAAAAATGCGACAGTCAATATCCGAATTGTGTGTAATACATATTCGCGATCAATCGCAGTTGCAAAAAATCGTGGTACGAATGTGGGAACACACTTGAGAATCACTGCAGGAGGTGGGGCCTGTTTGTCACATGCCAATAAACTAGTCTTTTGTTATCAAGGGACAGTAATGGACCCTCTTAATGTATGCCATTCACACGTTCATTGTTATGATTAGCGGACAAGTGGGATCGAATAACCGTTAACGAGTGTTTTTAACAACGAAGCCAATTGCCAATAAGTCTTATTCTATTATTATAATTGCCATACTGATAACAATCGTACCTTTATCGGCACCAATTAGGGAAGGTGCGAACAATATGGGTAATAACTAGTGTTAGGAAATTATTTTGTCACTTTTCAATAAAGTTTCAAGTGTACATTTTTGATAATTTTAAGAACAGTAATTGGTCTCAAATGTCACTTTTTACCCTGATATCAACATTAAAATTTTAAACTCTGTGTGTTTGTTCTTAAAAAGTAAACTACCGGTATATAAATCAATAATGTCAATAATTTAAACATAAATAAATTGATACATATAAAATAGTAATAAGTGTGGTTAAACGCAAACAATCAAACAACAAACAGCAATTAAAATTTTCTTTATTAATTTGTGATAAATACGCATGTTGATCACACATCGTCATCTTTTCAGTTGGTTTATTGTCTTTCATCGGCATTCGCTGCGTGATGGCTAATATGCAACACCCCTGAAAAACACAATGCACCTAATGGGTAATAAAGTTATAATCAATTAGCGCTAGTTCATTACCATTCTACATAAACGAAGTCAACGCATTCGATACAGCTGTACTGCACACGCGTTTTAAAGAAGTGTAACGTGTCAGTTAAGTACCTTGTGTAATCTACATCCCTTTGTGTCAAAACCGGATTAATCTTGATTACGAAACAGCAGTGAATGTGTGCATGGATTATGTTGGAATTTAATGCCTCATGTCTACGGTAAAGTTTTAAAATATTGTTCAACTTAGTGTTTGTTTTTGTTCAAACATAGAGCATGATTGTTCGTTAGGATCTTAAATTCGCTGATCCTTCGACTGACGAAATTTATGAAAATTAATGCCTGACGATTAATAATGGTTTCACAGTATGCCTTTTTATGCGTAATTGGTGATTCTTCTCATTGAACTAATGCAGTATGTGCTTTGGAACTGGAATCACATAGTGTTGGAAAGCTGATATTTCATGTCCAGACGGTCCTTGCATCTGGAAAGCTGAAACATGTATATGATCTCCCCACTCATTCCATCCCGCGAAACCCTTAAGGTGTCGCAACTCGAGTAAACTTCATTAAAAATTTTGTAACGGCAAATTATTTACATTTTAGCATCATTTTTTGTTTTTGCTTTTTAATATTGCATTAAAGCTATGCAGTTGTGTTTTTTTCAAAGCCCCATTACTACTCAAAATCAACGAAAATTTCGTACATTATTAAGTAAAATTAAGTTAACTAATTAAAAATCAGTGTTCCTTATGGCAATTGCCGAAATTTCAATGCCAGATGTGGTCTGGTAACATAGATGTTTGTAGATACAAAACGCTTGTTTATATTTTGTTTAGGCATATTTAATTTTTATTTTTATTTCCCGCAACGATATCTATTCATACGACACATGAACACTAACATGGTACCATTTTAGTGTTTGCGTGTTGTATGAATAGATAATGCGGGAAATTTAAATGAAATTAATTGTGTCACAAATAAATAAAAACGAGCATTTTTTATATACAAAAATCTATGTTACTAGAGCACATTTTATTTATATGTTAACTGTATTTTGCAAAATATATTGCGAAATTGTCATTGATTTTTTAGTGTTATAGAGGCTTTAATTATAAATTGAGCTAAGAAATAAGAACAATGGACTTTTGCATCATTATACAACTTCATCATTAAACTAATAGAAATTACATTGGTAGAAATTTTTAAAATAATATTTGAATGTTTAATTTTTTTCTGACTTATGATTAACGGAAGATTAAAACATGAAAGTTGTTGTAGTGTACAGGATAGAACTTGTCACACACAGAGTTATGGGAAAGGGATTAAAATAACTAATTTTTTTATAATAACCTGAAATGCACATTAAAAATGGAATCACTTTTTTTTCTGTTTTTGAAATATTTGTTGCCTGTCCATACGGACAAAACCCCTCCCGGATAAAAACCCTCCTGTCATTTTCATAGGGGGCGGACGAAAACCCTCCCATGAATTAACATGGGCGGACAAAAACCCTCCTGTTTTAGGTGTATTGCAGTTGACAATGCACTGAATTATAGTTTGTAATACAAACTAGTCTGTTTCATAGACATTTCTATTGTTTGGAAGAATATATCAGATTGTCTGCTGATATAAAGGTTCAGTGTTTGTTCCGTGCCTGGTATAAATTTAAATAAGGCCCGCTTGCATTTCTTTTTTATAAATCCTGCATGACTTTTGTTTGAAAATCCTATCCATATTTTCAGATCATCAATGCATATTTGAGTTTGCTAGCCAGGGAGATGACAGACAGTTGGTCTCCTCAACAGGACAGCCATGCAAAGGTGTTCTTTATGCCTGCACAAACTGCTGAACACTGGCCATCTGGAGATTTTACAGTTTTTCCATTCCTAAAGGTTGGTATTTAGTTAAATAGTTTTCATTTCATATAGTTTGTGTGCATGTCCTTATGAAGATATAGAAACTACAAATCAGAGGATTGTGGGTTTGATTCCCAGTCTGGCCACTGAGCGTTTAGGGATTGGTGATAACATTAATTTTATGGCTATTCTCCCTTTGTTGTAATAACAAATTATCATATCAGATATGAAAACTGTTCATTGAAATTTTTCTTGTCTGAAGTAAATGGGAACTTGGCAGGAATGATTCATCAACAGTCTTTTTCCAAATTACATATATACATTATATATTACATGTATAAAGAAACCAAAGCTCCTGGTATTTGGTGTGTTTTTTTTTCTATTTTTGGACCATGCAAAATAACTACAGAGTCAAATAAATAAACTTACATTTTTACTATTAATTAATCCTTCTTTTGCAGACAACCAATGTGTTATTGTCCCCTACCGGTGAAACCGGAGGGGACTTATGGTTTGCGTTCTGTCTGTCAGTCTGTAAGTCCGTCACACTTTTCTGGATCCAGCCATAACTTTAAAAGTTTTTCATATTTTTTCATGAAACTTGAAACATGCATAGATGGCAATATGGAGATAATGCAGGTCATTTCATTTCGTTCCTACCATTTTGCAATCTCTTGTTTTATTGTTAACTTAAACTGTACTTAATTCTAGCATGCCACTATACTTCTTTATGTCATTTGAGCAAATTTCTCATTGTTTTGTAATGTATACATTGTTTAATGTACATTATTATTTCACATTTTGTAGGTGGACTTCAATATGTATGATATACTTATGCTGCCACAGTGTAAAGGCAACAACCACTGGGTTTTGCTAGTTGCAAATGTTAAGTCCAGGAGTGTAACCATTTACGACTCGTTGAGTGGTAACAACACGGCCTTGTTCGATTTGTTCTGGTAAGGTTCAAAGCTGTAATTCATTTTTTTGTTTTACCTGCTTGATATAGCTTTAACAATAGCAGTTGGTGTCTCTGAGCTTGTTATTCGATAATTGAATATGCCATTTTCAATATAGCTTACCACATATGTTCCCCATGTGGAGAAGCTGCTGCACATGCGTTAATAAGAGATAAAAGGTCACATTTAGGGATGATTAAGCTTTTTTTGCCAGTTCCAGTTATCATTCATCTGGCAATATACCAAACAAGATATTCAAAAACTTTGTAAATCTTATTTGTCTTCTATATTTGGATCTTAAATATTAACTTGTTATGACCACCTACACTTTAAAACATGAAAGGCTATATATAAATGTAAGCTTGCTTTCTTAGTTCATTCTTTTTTATTATTGTGTCTTATCTCTTACATATTTCAAATATTGTGTATATATACATGTGTTTGAAAACTGATTACCAAAACAATTTGGTATAGATAAAGTACCGCTTAAGTAGGCACATGATTTTTACCAATTAAATATTTGTTGTAGCCAGTTCATGTGTCAAAGAGCACAAATTGTAAAAGATGGTTTAGAAAAATGGAATTCGAAGCGCCACCTTGCAACAAACAACGCGATGGAAACAGCTGTGGAGTGTTTGCATTGATGGTAATAAATTAGCTTTATATGATTAGTAAATATATTTTTTGCTTAGTAAAGATCTGCATTAACTTTTAGTCAACAAAATAATGGGAGAATGAAGAATATAATCATCGGACCTTTCTGTTGGTGCATTGGTTTTTAGAGCCTTGCATTTTCTTTTTATTTATAAAGGACATGATATTTCATATGTAATACCATAACCTGAGGATCAAACTGTGTTATAGAGTCCCACTTTTGTCAACTTACCCTGAAAATTAGGTTAAACAGGACGATTACACATGTTTCAATTTATTAATGTGTCATATAATGAAAAAAAGCATTCTCTTTGCTCCATTATATTATTTTGTATGAAAAGTTTTTTTTCAGTGTCATGTGATTGTAAATGTATGATGCATAAAAAAATGAATACTTTTCACTGTCAAACTATTGTAATTGCAATTTTATTTTCAGAAATAGTTTTTTTTTAGCCCTTAATCTAGTGAATATATGCTTTTTGTATTACAATCAAATTTGTTTTTTTAAGTTAATTATGAATATTTTATTTCCAGACTGCGGAATGTTTGGTCAGGAAAAAACATCCTACAATGTTGCGACAGCCCCATGTTTTAGTATTTAGAGACTACGTGAGACGCAGACTTCTGTTTCATGGAGTGCGTCAAACTTATCTGTGCGACTCACTCCACTGCAAAGACCCGCACGGCATAATAGAATGGATAGCATGTGATGTTTGCAAACGATGGCTGCATGAGGTCTACGTCTCACAACCTCTATCCCAAGATGAAGATAGCTTTGTGTGTGATGTGTGTATTGCACAATACAGTTGATGTATTGAAACTGTGGGCCCGTCTTATCAAACATTGTACGACATTTTCACCTTACGATGCAATTTTCGATGCGCCATTAATATGTAACCGTCACTTTTATAATTACTTTTGTTGAACATTTCCATTCATTTCCAAAGAAGGACTCAAATATCCATCATAATTATTTGAAACATACAGATCATAATTACTTATATTTTAAAATTACAAAATTCAATCGTAAGTTAACATTTTTGTACGATCATTGATAAGACGGACCCCTGGCTTTAAAAATAAATCAAAGTCAACTACAACTTAAAATTAAAAAAAAAAGAAAAAAAAAGTAAAGCACTATTAAAAATGTGTGTGTACAAAGTTTACCTGCATAAATAGCCTGGAATTGCTTTATTTAAATTCTAGAACAACAAAGCAAATGTTGAAAATCGTTCATGATAGTTCTATGTATATTGTTATATCACTCATTTTAGGGCAATTATAATTTTTTGTTTAAAAAGGCAATCCTACTTAACATTTGCGGATTTTAGGTTATATTGATACTGATTTTTAGGTGATGCCATGTTTTATACAGTTAACTTGAATGTACAGATATTTTCCAATTCATTGCTTTGTAACTGAATTGATGTATTTTTTACCACCTTCCTGAAAGTTTTTTGTTGGAAATTGAGATTTTAATGTTAAAAAGTATGCATTATTCAAGATAGATTAAATCAAATACAAATATTGATACCTGCACATTGATAATATTTCATTCACTATGTGTGTAATTTCCTATCCTTGACATGAATAAGTAATCATATAAGAAACAAACATTTGTTTGCAGCTGGTTGTTACTGCATGTGTAATTTCTATTCAAAATGATGGTTTTAATAACATGTGATTCAATAAGAAATGCATTTCTCATTATGATCATTCAATAATGGATAATCAGAGGAAATATAAAAGTCATCAATTTACATATGAAGTATTAATCACACCATGTTATTCGGGTACAGACAACTGTAACTTTCCTTAATTGATATATGAATAATATTACTATATGTGCTCATGCATACATGTTGATTATTGTTTATGTCTTAATAAACCAAGAGTACCGGGTATATTATAAATATGTGTTGTTGCTCAAAAATATGTTTTTGTAGCAGGAAGTGCTTTGGGCTCGATTAATGTGAGAACTCCACAAAATATTAATAAAATCCTTCTGTGACTTTTATTTCTGAAAACAGAAGTAGCCAGTTACACATCTCCTTAACAAGTAAAGCATAATGAAACTTAATTGTTCTATAATCATAAATTGTTTATATCATATACACACAAAAATATTGATGATTGTAGTGCTCAGATTGCAAAACCAACTGTTTGGCAAAAAAATGCAGATGGTTAGATTATGATGAGTGCCAGCAAAAAAAGAATAACTCTGGAGATAATAATTGATATGATAATCATTGCTTTACAGAATCACAATTGACCTAAATATTTATTTATGTGGTGATGTACTTTTTAATGAGTGCCTTAAGATTCCAAGAACATATTCTTACTTAAAATAAATAATCCCGATGGCGGAAATGACTTATCATTTCATGTTCATGAACCGGTTTTAAAATACTTTGTAGACTTGTAGATCACTTTGTGATCTGTGTTTTAAATGTTAAAATCCAAATAGGATTATTTTTAGTATAATGCATATAGAAAAGTAAAGGAATACACAGGTGTGTAATATGTTTGAAAAACAAAAACAAAATAATAATATTTAAGGATTTTCCATATCACAAAGTGGTTTAATATTGCCACTATATATTTACATACATAGTAAAGTACCAGAATTAGGTGTATATTTAAGGTTTAAACGAAATGTCATACAACAAGATCTAATCGATGGGCAAATAGGCTTATCTACGAACATTAATTAGTAGGAATGCTAGAGCCTGATTTAATAGCTCTCAAATGTTAAGTGAATTTGCATGTAGACATGCAATTATATGGAAAAAAAAGAAAGAAAAAAGATAATATATAATAAAACATAGGGAGTGTAACTCTCAAATCTATATTAATGTTGCAATTGAGTATTGAGTTATTAAAAATTGTAATGTGTTTAAATTTATTATGTGGCTCAATGTTAAACACTTGCAGACAGGGAATATAACTGTAATGCTCCAACGTAAGACCCTGTCTGTATGGAACTTATAGAGGATTGGGCTATGAAAGAAGGACGTCCCCCCAGAGTGGCGTTAAGACAATATTGAAAAGAAATTTGATGGTAATATATATATTTACAGGTAATAGCTTGCCTGTCGCCAAACAGATGCCTCTTTAGGGCCACATAAAAATCAAAGGTAAAACAATGTACTTTACAGTTAAAAATTTGACAGTTAAACATTTGACAAAACAATGTTTATACATAAAAGCAGATTATGTACAGAATGTAAATATTATATGCACTTATTGATAGGTAAAAAAACAAGTTGCCACCCTGGGGGGTTAATAGAAGGAGTTTGGAAGTGTAGGTAGGTGTGGTGGGGTGGGGGGTTTCCAGCAGGGGCAAATCAACTTGGGTTTGTGTAGGGGAGATAATTTTGTATGGAGAAGTATTGATGGTTTTGTCTCCTAGACCAGAGGGAGTGCACGGTAAATGAAACTAAGAAAACTACACATGGTGATTAATAAATAAAAAGAAAGAGATACCAATCAAGCTTATATTGACAGACTAAATAAACGATGATAGTAGTAACTATAATTGTAAATATATTATAGGCAGTGGCTAGTCTTACGGCCCCGTACGGCTAGACAAGAGGCTCGCTGTACGGCTCTGTACGTTTAGCCTTTCCTATAAGCGACCACATTGAGAAAGTGTAGACATTAGTTATGCAGATTTATTTAGGAAGTTGTTCCCCTTGAATAGTTGCCTGTTTGATGTTAAAAAAGTATCAAATCAACATATTTTCATGAATATGAAAATATTCTATTATTTTAATGAAACATGTTATTGATGTGTTATTTTTTTTTTAAATAATTTGTGTCAAGTGATATAAATGACATATAAATTTATAGCTTGTTTCCTCCTTTAGCTTTCCAGCTTTTAGTATTTTGTAGTTTTATAAAAACAGGTTTCTGTCATACTTTGTTTTCCTATAATTTTGTGTGCAATAGGATTTTCCATTTTATCCATTTTACATTGCATGTAACGGGATCTTCATAAATTGTCGTATGATAAATTATTAAATTCTTTAATAATTCTGTTTGTTCTTCGATAATCGGTCATTATGTGCACCAAGATAAAACTTGGGAGTTGAAACATGCGGTTTATTAAGTCCTATAGAGAAATATTTGTTTGCTGTTATTTTTCTTTTACATGTTTTTGTTCATTTGTTTATTGAATCTATTTTATTATTATTTGTTTATGTTTTAAATATTTCTGAAACTTTATACATTAAATGCATGATGTGAACTTCAAAATGTGCTTACAAAATGAGTAGTGCTTTGGGAAACCGAGGCTTAACGCAAGTGCGTAACCTGCTTTTAATTTGATTTATTGTTATCATAAAATAAACTGCACAATTGCTTACATAAAATTAAGCGTTTCTAACATTATACAATAAAAAAGATATTTAAGATTTATTTTTAAAGATATATTTATGTGTTATAACAGCCATACGGCTAGACAATCTCCATAGGAAAGGCTATACGTACAGAGCCGTACAGCTAGCCTATTGTCTAGCTGTACGGGGCCATACGGCTAGCCTCTTGTCTAGCCATACGGGGCCGTATGACTAGCCACTGCCTATATTATAATACAATAATTTTCCGGTGTACATGTCAAGTAGCTAAACTAATGATAAAAACAGCGATTAGGATTATACATTTCTGGAACTGAATTTGGTTTATAATCAGTTTTTAACTTTTTCTATCTGAAATAATATATATATAATCTGAATTTTTTTTCTTAAATCAATGTTATATCTTTGTATTAAAACACTGCAACAATGTAAATTATGCATCACCATATTTATTTACAACGTTATGCATGTACATCATCGATATATATTATCATTTGAAACGAAAATCGTTTTAAAAATCAAATGTTTGCATACTGTTTTGATATCTTTGTTGTCAACAACGTGTTTTCGTTCAACGTCCGAAAAAAAGATGTCCGAAAATAAATGCAATGTGTTAAAAACGCGAATTTAAGTTGAATTGAAAACAACCATGCGTTAAATATTATTTTTCATCAATCTGACATTTTTCACGGCGACTGATCTGAGCAATCTCACGGGGGTACTGTGAGAATCGTCAGATTTCCGGTTTATCTGACAGATCTCACGATCTGACAATATTCACGCTACACCGGGATGATCCGGCATGTGAACCGTCTAGCCTCCCTGTCGATCCGTGTAGGTCCTGGGACGAAATGTCCTTGCCTCTCGGGGAGGCCAACACGGAAGTTTTGGGAAGTTCAAAACATTATTAAGTAATTTTGGGAATGCATTCACTTTGATCATTTACAATAGGCTTTAAGTTAACAATTACGCTGAACAATATCATGTCTACATAATAATTATAAATTATTAATATACATGAATGCAGTAAAAATAGAAAATTTGAACAAGAACACATGCTTATTAAATAAGTAATTCTGATGTATTTCACATTGCCATAAGCAGCATACAAATCAGTCGTGTATGCACTAGTTGAAATTCTTAAGAAAAATTGTTTCAAAAAGTTATTTGAAAAAAAGCACCACTTATCGGTGTATTTACATTTACATCAATTAACGTTTATTTGTGATCCTTCACCCTGACAACTAAACCGGAAGGGAAACAATTAATGGAATCAATGAGGATGACCCGAGCGTTGATGTAAAAATGTCACGTGGAATGCATGTGGTTTTAAGAACTGGTCAACCTTACAGAATTGTTATTGGCTCGTGATATTATTGATTTATTTAAACCTGGGCAGGTATTATTGATAAAAGCTCATGTATAAGAGGAATTTAAAAATGTGAAGTACTGAAATACTTCCTTCAATGATATAGTTATTATATTATATTATATTTCGTATTCATAACAAATGGATCTTCGGTAGATGCCTTTGTTGCACATACAGACATTACCAATAGCAAATATAATTTGATACAAATAGTGCGTAACTTGAGTGAAACAGTAGGCGATTTAATTGAAAGGAAAATCACAAAAAATAATATATATATCTGAGCACATGAAGGTTACTCACATTTGATAAATCTCTAGTTGCTCTTACTCTATTTACATTATTAACGGTCGCTACAACTAACGCGAGTGTATTAGATTACCATATCATTCCATCTGATTTGTTTAAGATTGAGCAAATGCATTAATATATCAATCAACTCGGATGTAATTGCATGCTTTGAAATCTAAATAACAATGTTTTGAGGATAAGTTTTAGCTACAGTCGTGGGGTAGAGATTAATTCTGGGTTAAGTGGAAGGTTCGACTCGTCATTCAACCGGTTAAGGCTCCAGTTCTTTTCCCGACCTTTCTAAGGCGGGAACCAATGCTTAATAATTAATGTTTAAAGTCGTATTGTATGAAGTGTCCTGTTTTGTATGGACACATTTTGAGTAAGCAAAGTGTATTAAGAACATGAATTCAGAATATTAATCATAGTTAGACGAACTACTTTTGTCTACTGCGTAGTAATACATCGTCTTGTCCATGTGCAATTTCCGTGGCCGGGCCCGGGTGAAAATGTGTGAGGAAAATTCATCGAATGTTCCTGAATTAGATGCTATCAGGAATTATAGCGGTGATATAAGTTCTTTTGGTCGAATCAGCAAAACTCTAGTTAGGATAGAAACCAGATTCTCCAAATTTGAAATAGGTAATTCCAGACACATTACTTCAGTCGTTAACCAGACTAAAATAGTTCTTACCGCCAACCAAGTCACCCATTGTGTTAACGCAATACAGATTGCTCAAATTTCGGCGCACGACCGAAAGTTCCTACACGTCAGGAGACCTGTATCATTTTATGCCAAACCAGGCCAGTAACATTTCCCCAGTCCTGAACACAATCCGTTTACAGCTGGGAACTCTGGATCATATGACATCCAAGAGAGAGTCAATGTCGTTAAGAATTCTGTTAAAAAAGTAGTGTTGCCACCACACATGCAATTACATGATTATCGTACTGGAATTAAGCGCGATGATCAGCAAGTGTTGAATATACTGTCGGAAAGTGGCAGGTATGTCGAAACGGTATTAAAGTTACTCAGTCGTGCACAGGAAGGTGAGGATTTAGACTTGTATCTCATTGTTTCGGTTTTGCTCGCACATATTCAGTATCTTCAGGAAGAATTTGCTGCTTGTCTTGTCAAATGGAAGTTTGATGAGGGTACGGCGCAGCTATTCAGGGCATTACAGAAGGGAACAAGTGGCTTCGCGAACTCTTGTTTACAAAATGTTAGAGTCGCTGCTGAACTCTCCAGCATAGCTAACCGGTACCCATCTGGGGGTCGTTACAATAGCTTTCGAGGTGGATTTGATCGTGGTCGTGCACGGTTTACACCTTGGAGAAGTCGCGGCTATGAGCGACAATGAAAATTCGTTATGTAACAACATTGAGTTTTGGCGTAAAATGTAGACTCATTAACAAGTTTTGAAATAGGTAAAAGAAGGGGTCAAATTTCCTTTTTCTTCTGATGAACCAGATTTTGAATTTTGTAATAAAAAATTTAATGAGCCTGAATCAAAATTTATAAAATCAGAGATTGAACGTTTGCTATTGTTTGGCCAGATAGAGAAGTGCATACATAAACTTAAGGTGTTTCACCTACAAATTGTGTAAAGAAAAAATCTAGAAAGTTCCGTTTGATTACAGATTTACGATTCGTTAACTCTAAGTGCACTGCTCCGAAATTTAAACAGGAAGATATTCAGTACGTTTTTTTTAAATGCTAAAAACTCTGATTATATGGTTACTATTGATCTTAAAGATGGGGTTTTTTAACATCCCGGTTCATCCAATTGACCAGGAGTATATAGGGTTTAATTTCCAAGGTGAATATTATATATGGAACGTTTTACCATTTGGACATTCTTGTAGTCCGTTCTTTTTTGCAGAAACTCCTCGACCAATAATTAGTAATTTACGGCCATATGGTATTAGAACTATTGTATATGTTGATGATTTCATTGTGCTTGTGCCAAACAATATGATATTTAATAATCGCTCTACTGTGATCAATATTCATGAACAGTTAGGTTTCACTATTAATTATGAAATGTCCTCGCTAGAGCCTTCTTGTGTATCTTGGTCATACAATTGACGAAACCTACAGATTTACTGTCATTAAAATTACTAGGGACCGTGTTAGAAGGTTGAAACGTGTAATTCACAAAACTTTGAAAGCCGAAAGCGTGCAGGCTAGAACACTTGCTTGGATAGCTGGTCAATGTGTAAGCATGTGCAAATGTATATTTCCTGACAAGTTAATGCTTCGGAACATTTACCGACTGTTAAATACTAAAGCTTCTTCGACAGATAATTTAATTTTAGATGTTGCGAGTTTTAATGACCTTCAGTGGTTGTTGTCATCAATTGATACCTGGAACGGTAGAGTGGTAAAGGAAGAACAAATCGATTTCAGTTAACTACAGACGCGTCACTGTCTGGCTGGGGAAAAAGTGTTCAAGTTTTGTCGGACAGCATTACGACAGTGGCGATGATAAGTGGTCTCGGGGGTCCTATCAAGTCATTGGACGATTTGACACGCACGATATTCCGATTTACAATTCAGCAAAACATAAGTATTTCGGCACGCCACATTGCTGGGAAGGACAATTGTCACGCCGAAAAGCTTTCACGGTCAAAATACGAAGGGAGACTTCATCCGGCGTTGTTTGGCTACATCAACCGCATTTTGGGTACCTCACGAGGTGGACCGTTTTGCTTTAATGACTTCCGCCTAGATCCCAGTGTACAATTCGTTATACCTAGATCCGTGCACATTAGGAGTGGATGCCTTCGCACAGGATTGGAGAGGCAAGAACAACTTTGTGAATGCCCCTTTCGCTCTTATACCAAGAGTATTATCACTGGTGAAACAACAAGGAGCTGTGGCAACCCTAATAGCCCCAAGATGGCAACCTCAGCCTTGGTTCAAGGACCTAATAAATATGTCAATAGCACCTCCGTTGTCGCTTCCAATATCAAATCAAACAGTTTTTGCCACAAACGCAGCAGAGCCACTGAAAAATCAAAACTGGAAGATAGATTTATGGAAAGTATGTGGTCAACTAGCCTAAGATGTTTGTAAGGGGCAGATTCGTAAATATTTAAAATTGTGTGAAGCAAAACAGGTGAATTTTGCTGAAAATTCATCATCTGCTATAAGAGCTGATTTCTTGTGTCATCTGGCCGACTCTTCTGAGAGACCAGAATCATGGATAAAACTACACTGGCTGCTATGGCTCTATTGTTCCATACAATGGGGTTAGAATCGCCCACCAGATTTCGAGACGTAAATAAGCTAGTGACTGCGTTGATAAAATCCAGAACAAAACAACCAATGAAGCGTCAGAGGCCTATGCCCGTTAATGCTTTTGTGGAACTTTTTGATCAGTTGGGACCAAACAATCAGTTACATTTACGTGACCTCCGCATGAAGGCGATTACATTATTAGCGTTGTGTGCTATGACAACACCTTCAGACTTGGCCCCTAAAGGTAAAGTGTTTAAACCCGAAGATAACTCTTCTTCCACGATGCCGATATTAGTCCATGAGGTAATATTTTAACAGGATGGTTCTATGACAATTTGTTTTCATGGTATAAAGAATGATACAAACAGACAAGGTTTAGAAAACAAACATACATCTAAATACCCTCTTTATACATATTAATTAAATTAAGTAAATGGTGCACTAAATGTATGTTTTGTATCAAATAAAACAAAAAACAATAAAAACATAACTTTCAAAAACACGGTTATGCTTCTCTTGTACCATACTTCATCAAGTATTGTATCACTATTTGAAGTTTAAATGAATCGCCTTAATGTATGCATTATATGTTGACTTGCAGATTGTGTGCACTATAAAATTACACTATATAATTGGTTTGTGCACAAGAAACATATCATCGATAATACTAACTAAAAAACCTTTTAGAGAAAGTTGTATTGTCCTGCACTGTGCGTTTACCGACAACGTTATCTGTTGTTTTATGACATGTAATCTATGCAAAAGATAATGACAGTATTAAGTTATGTTCTGCATAAACAATAAGAAATATATTAATTGCTATTAAACTGCTTAAGAAGGAGTTTAGGTTATTGGCCACTGCATTTCTTTGCAATGCCATGTATACATTAAGTTTTATTTTAATTGCTACAATACTTATGAACTAATGCTTGTCACATCAGAAGTAAACAAGGGGCAATAACTCTGTAAATACTAAAGAAAATTATGATCCTTTGATATTGGTATTTGCGCTTATTACACATGTATTGTAAATGTGGTTAAGCTATTAAACGTCAAGTTATGCATAAAACAGTGCATACGAAATAAGAATTATTGTTTGCAATAATGATCCATGCCTATTTTATCTGATTTTAGCTTTTATTAGCATGTCTTATATTTACGATAACATGAGATGATATTGAAAACACTCGAAACGAGGTTGCCGTGGCGTAGTAGATTTGGTGTCCGCCTAGCGAGCGGGAAATCATGGGTTCGATTTCCATTTGCATCTTTTCTTCGTACTGGTTCTACTTCCACGGACTCGAGAGCGTTTCTATAAGCCATAGGCTTTTGATGCAATGGAACTAAATTAAAAGGGAATAAAATAGCTTTAAACTTAACAAAACCACTTAGGAGCCTTTCATTCCAATTTACACACACACGTACAAAAACAAACAACTATTCTGCAAAGTAAAATCTGACTTGAACTTTCAAAACATTTTTTTTATTACTTACATGGCATTCTTTATTACATGCAATACTTAAATCCAGCGTCCAATTCTTTTTGTGTCATTCAATTCATTATATTTTTAATATCTTCAGTATTTAAATAAACAAATATGATATAAGTGATATACATGAGTCAATCAAGTTTGAAAGAGGCTCGCATACATTTACCGAATTACTGAATGGTATTTGTTTTGAAATAAACGTATTTGAAAAGGTTTATGTTTTAAAACAGTTTGAAAACTTGAATAAACTGCCGACTGAATAAACATAGTTATGAACGTGTCAGTTTACCTCAGGACATCTTCATCTGGGGAATGGGCGAGATAGTTAAGTAAGAGAGTCCAATAAACATTTCTGTTTGTGTAAATTAAACGGTAGAATTAAACCAGTTGTTTGCTCACATATTTCATCCAAATGTTAACATAATAAACTGTATACATTTGCTGTCAACACGATACAAAACAATGTACATTCATATTTTCAATATTGCTTTGCGACATTTACATACGTTCAAAAACTCCTAAACGTGACATTAATTGATAATAAGGAAAGACAAATCTGACTTTTCGCAAAATCGTCCTCATAAGCAAACTAAGACATGACGACTGTATACATGTCTTCGACAGTCAACTTGCGGCTGTCATTAATGTAAATGTAAACACACTGCATACTGCAGACTCCGTGGGTTTATGGTGCAAAAAGTATCTTAACAGTCCCTCGCGTGTTTGCTCCATTATCGGGACACTTGGGGCAGCTGTGGACCTTTGAGCCGCATTCCTCACAGGCGACACAGTGACCACAAGGCAGATAGGCCAACGCAACGCGCCGAACCTTGCAAATCTTACACCTCAGTAAACCTTGCAGCTTTTGAATTTCATCAACTTCCTCATCTATGGTTGAAGAGTCTGTCGATAATATTTATATTGGTTATGTTGCATAGTACGCATTGATAAGTCGAATTATTATTTACTTAATGTAACAGTTTGTTGCAGTAACAATATGTAATTGTTTACCCATTTTTAGGACTACAGTATAGTTTTACGAATATTTGTTGTTACTGTAACGCTAGTTGTTACTGTAACGCCGGTTGAGCAATACGAGTATGTTTTTTCGGATATTCGAACAAAAACTATTTAAATATATCGAGAAGGAAAAAAACAGAAACAAAATGTTAAGAAACCCCCCCAAAAAACATCAGGCATGTGTAACTTCATCCCTAAGACTACACAAACGTTTGTATCGCGTGATTTAATTGACAACGCATTATCGTTATATATAAGAAAAATAGTCAATATATTATTTTGATTGAAGATACGTGTTTCCAAGTTAGACTGGTATGAAGCTGTTAGCTTTCCTCTGCATTTTGCATACATCTGGACCACAATCTTGCTGCACGTGCAACTGTATATATGCGCGAATTACTGATTTGTGTTCGCATATTTCATTTCGTTTTATAAAAGATGATTAAAAATATTTTTTTTAAATATGTGTTCGTATTTATCATAAAAACAAGGTATGCAATACGATATTTGTATTCGGCTTAATCGTAAATGCAGTGTTGTTTTATGACACGTGATCGGACCGCGCGTGTAACACTTCGTATTACACAAACGACACTGCAAACAAAATGAACATGTGATCTTCTATAAAAATAAATCAATGTTTTTAAAGGTATTGTGATATCTGAGAATGGAGTTCATTTATTAACGGATAATATTAAATGCATTGTCTTTTATGATACACAGATTTGACATTTAGCATGTATAGTCTTTGAATATGATTTTCTTTATTTAATTATATGCAGCTGAACAGCAATTCTGAACAAACGATCCCGAACACTTAGTGTTTTTTTCTTTATTTTATTATTATGATAAAGAAGGTTCCATTTGGGTCAGTTTGGGAAAATCTGTGCTTGGAAAGGCAACGAATATGGATGTTTTATGAATTTTACGACTTTACAATTCATGACATTTTTATTTTTCCAAAACTTATCTTAAAATCATATCGATTAGATTAAATATAATATTACATACAATTAAATCATCTCAATAAATGGATAAATACGTTTTTCTCACGTACTAACTCAATTCGCTCTAGTATGCTTAAATAATGTTGAAATTGTTGTTCTATTCATGATAAAAACAACACTGGTGACCCTGGAGTTTTATTCCTGTTTAATATTTAAAAAAAATATAGATTAAGAAAGCTAACACAATTATCACATTATATGAGCCAAACAAAAATAAAACTGCCGCGTACGTCCTTAATCGTTTATACTTATCGTAAAACCACATAATAGGCAACCTTTATTTAATTACTGTATTCTATATAAAAGATTTAACATTTCCTTAATGAATATTGGGTTGAAGTCCTCAGCCGATTCTAAATTAAGGTCAAAACATGTCGTGTATTATTATTTAAAAAAAACATGGTTCATATTAATGGATAGACAGGCCACAACTTGACCTTAATTTATGGCCTAATGTTAACTGCGCAAAACCACTAGGTGTTTGTTGCCGAGACACGAATTTTGCTTAACTTTGTAATTGTTTTGTTCATATTAAAAACAATTAGCACATTTTTTCATCATTATGTGTCCAAATCCGTACTATCAAAATTACATCATACAGTCAACGTTTTGACTCCTAAATTGAACATTCATTAACCTGAAAAAATCATACAATTGTGTTAAATTAATTTGAAATTACAGAAAAAGAGCGCAAGTTGTATACGACCATTACAGTTTTGCCAAACGTACTTTGCCAAATACCTATTTAGTTCCTGAAAATAAAAAAGTGACCAAAAACGTTATTCTTTTTTAACATGAGAAAGACAAATGATCAAAACCTGTAGTCTGGTCCTCAATATCTGACATAGAGCGAGGGGCCGGTGGAGCTTGCCTTCTACCTGAAACAAATTAATGAAATCAAATAAATACATAAATAATTAAGTCGAAAAAAATACAAATACCGTTTACATAAATAAATTATAGTACAATCAGTATTCTTTTCAGCCTGCAGACAAAAATGTAATTGGTTTATTATCATTAGTTTCAGTGGATAACTTGTTTGATCTATCGAATGAAGTAATTGGTTAACTGTAAACACATGCGGTACGGAATTGCTACTGATTGAAACCAAGCGGTTCCGGAACATGAATTTCACATTTACTCTGTTTATTTCACTACATTCTATCCATATATTCAAATTTATGTGGCGAATCAAATGAAATGGGTTCGGGACAACACTCAACATTAGAGTAAGAGAAGCTGAAAACACACGTGTTACACGTATCCAATTCATTTATTGTTTCTGATCATGATCTTTAACATAAAATATGAGTTGTTTTCAGCGAACTATTAAAACAAAATGTACAAAGTTACAATATTGATTAACAACTTGCTGCAAACCTTCAAGCAATCCGTTTTTACACAGAATAACAACTATATAAATATGTTTGGTTGCGTGCGTATAGGTATTTGTGTGTCTGAGGCCTATTTAGGTTCGACCAGCTATGGACAGGGTTTGTGCAGCTTGTGAGCGGTCATACACGGGAGGCTATATGAACACAACATTAAACCAGAACAGACATGGAGCAACTCGCAGTCTCTTTAGGTTGTATCCTATTTGTTGCTGATTGGTATCTTACGGTTGGAATAGAAGCCTTTTAAACTTGAATCTAGTAAGAATGTTTCTTAAGTTGATGTGATTTTTTCTAAGGGATAACACATGTGTCAAAGTTTGTATCGAATTGGTAAAATGTTAATACAATGTCGCCAATGACCATTTTGTTTGCTTACCTCCTGCTGGGGGATTGGCCGTCCTCTTGGTGGGGTTTCTTGGAGGGGGCGTCAGCTTGGTAGGTTGTGGGCGGGCATACAAGGGAGGTGGCGGCTGATTGGTTGGATGTGGGCGGGGGTACTCGGGAGGTGGCGGCTGATTGATCGCTTGCTGGCGGGCATAAAGAGGAGGCTCCTCTGCAAACACGATCGATAGGATCTGTAGCATCCCCAGCAGCTCAGAGTTGGGCTAGAAGCATATCAGAAAATACGAGCCTCGCTCTGGAATAACCAGGCACAACACATGTCTGTAAAGTGTCATCCAAGATTTGCCTGTCCAGTCCGCATAGGCTGATAAGCAACACAACTGTGGACTTTAACTTGATTTTTGCTAAGAAGAGACTTTCTTTAAACAAAAAATACCATAAAAACCTGAAAGTGTCGTCCCTGATTAGCCTGTGCGGACTTTTAGAAATAGTGATACAATATATTTCAAAGACTTTTACAAGTGTAGTGCATAAAAATAACGATTTCTTTACATCTTATAGAAAAACAAGTTGTACAGATAATTGAGTATTGTGTGTACGTGACAAGGTGTTAATACAAATGTACTAAATTAGAATCTTATAATTAAATAATTTTGTCAAATACTGACAGCCAAACGGTGCAAGTTAAATAACGTTGGGTTATCTCAGACCAATGTGAGAAAAACGAGCACGGTTATTTTGACAGTGAAACGTCGAGTTATATGCATTACTACCTTAAACAGTTTGAGATTACAAGATGAATGGAGCACCGTTCGCAGCAATATTTCAAATTTCTGTCGCAATAATGTTTGTGTTTACGGACAGTATACTTTCTAAGACCAGTCGATGAAAAATTTCCATTTCAGTGTGTAAACGATCATATATTTTTTTGTTTAAAATATGCGTGTTGTTTTGTTATTGACGCTGGCTTGCAGTCGCTTTTATTACAAACTAAGTATATAATTGAACATGTATGTGATTTCTTAGAAACAATATAACTATTTTACTTGTACTGGCGAACTTTTAAAATATGCGAACGACCCCATTCAGATTTTTTAGGTGAATGACAACACATCTTATAAAAAAAAAACAAGTGCTTGTTTAGATTTTGTTTTCAAAAATATCTATAAAATCAATATTTCGATCTGATCATTATATTCTGATTATTTCATTATTATGTTTGGAATAGTCATGCTTTTTTTTTATCCGGTGTAAATGACCAACAAATCAATATGCTCCTAAACCAGTGAATAAAATAACTTATTTTGCCACAAATCTCATCAAAGTTTGAGTAATAAATGTTAATTTACATTTTAAGCATCCGGTTTGTTTAATTCTCTTGATTACAAGCATAAGTATTTACTTAAATTAAACAAATTTAGTTGCATATCGTATGAACATCGTAAAAGAGGATATAAGATCAATACAGTTTATATACTGCTTATAGAACTGTTACCAACCATGTATTTTATTAAAGATAGCATCATTGCATTCAAATGACACTTGATTCGATTATTTTCTAAAACATCATGAAGTTTGTTATATTTAATCCTAAAATGTATTTAGTGAATGTTTATACTGTGTTATTGGTATTCCGATGTGTACCGCTGTTTCTGCAAATTGTTTCTGTTGACAAATTATTTCTTAATTGTCAGAGCATTGTCACAATAATGGCGTTTACATTATGTTTATTTGATTTCTCTGTAAGAAACATTAAGTTTTATTTTATTATTTTGATGTGTTGCGATATCATGAGTGGCACGTGTGTTCGTTTGCATAGAAGTTAGGAGTGTGACCGTTCTCATATTTCATATGATCCTTTTTACAAACGCTAGACCATCATGTAACTAATATTTCACGTCCTAATGCCCTTTAAATGTTAAAGCGATGTGTTTATGTGTATGAAATCAATCGCTTGAAAATTGACGTATTTTACACAACCCATCTTTTACATTAAGAAACAATAGTTGTTTGTATCGTCAAATTGAATGCCCTCAGAAAGCATGGCACCTGAGAATACAAACAAACCACTTATATATAAGATGTATTGGCGTGAATGTTGCAACCTTCCTTTCTTAAAATATCAAAGTGTTCAGGTAGAAAGCGTCGATACATACCTCATGTTTCGATTGTTTTCTGTCAAAAATATTGTGTTTGTTCAAAATGGAGCTGACGTAATTAAATGCAATGTTTATGATCCATAAACTATAAACATAAGCTATTTCACTGCTTTTAAAATAAGTATTTATAGAGAAAACTTATCATTGTAAAAGTTATACAACGGCTGAATGGTGTTTAAGTCATCGAATCGATTTAACAAATATGACACTTATACAGTAGTATTTACGTACATAGTTCCATTGCCTAAGATATGGCAAGTCGACTTTCCCGTTCTGGTCAACGTAACGCCCAGAGTTGATCTGCATGGTGGCGGTTGGTGTTACAAACACAATTGGGGCATTGCAGGGGTGTGTGTCCATTAGACAAACACGGATAGGGATGTTGTCGACTATACCTGTAGATGTTACTATTCAGGTACGGAATAAACCACACATAGACGACGAACTTGAATATATATTTCTTAGCTTTATATATTAGCATACATATTTTAGTATCTCTCTGAAATATATAAATGAATACCTGGTTTCAAAACACTAGGTAAACGCAAAGAACATTCTTCTAAATCTGGAAGGATTAACAGTTTGCAGCTTAATAAAACGCTTGGAACAACCGATCATCAGGGCGTTACTTTCGATACTTTTTCAAGAAAAAAATGTCATTTTAATCATCAATAACTCCAATATTTGTTGCACAGGGTGCAAATTACCTCTTATATTGTAACATAATATCAGTGCTAACCGTTGTATGTCGCAGGGATCGTTCCACAGAGTTGCAGGAGCATCATATTGCTGCCATCTGTGAACACTGGAATTAAAGGTAAGCGATATAATTTATTATCTGCAACATCACTTTGTTTCATATTCATTTTCATATTTGAAAGACTCGATACTTATGCAGTTATTACTGCTTAAGAAAGATCAACAAATGTCAACAAAATTGATACTTTTGAGGAAAGTATCACTGGCCTTCGACTTTAAAGTATGTCGCATCTCTCTCATTTTATTCGAATCACCTTCAAATAAATTTACTTACACACCGTTCACAAAATATCTTCAGCGGGAAACAGTGATTACTGCGGGGAATCACGTGATCTCAAAAGTACATCGTACGCACAAAATGGCGGAAAAAGCTCACGCTTAATGACGAAAATCAAGGTATTCTTATATTTTATATTATCAAAATGAATTATAACTATGATAATTGTCGTTTTTCTTAGATTTCTGTAGTTTTCTCAAACATTCAGGAACAATAAACAATGAAAATTGTACATCGTCTGAACATACTTTATTTTGACATGTTTGCTATTCAAGATGCCAAACAACGAAATAAATACATTTTTTTGGTTGATAACATGCTTAGAATATTTCGTACAAGGTTTTGCACGTTGTTTAAGCTTTTTGAGTTCTGTGGCGAGGAATTTGGAAAATAGTACATCGTCTGAACGTTTTTTGTTTGAGTACATCGACTGAACGGTTTTGAGTACATCATCTGAACTGCTTCTGTTTTTACTTTTAATGCGATGTTTATCATAATAAAATTGTAAAAACATCTGTGATAAGCCAAGCGATTTTTCGTCCAAATGACGTTCCGTTCTAGGTTCAGAAAACACAAAATCCTGTGTTATTTACATATTTACATAGTGTTTAATTTTATTCAATTAAATTTATTAAATTAAAAACAAGTCACGCTCGAAAAAAGGTTGTTATTTATATATATTAAGGCGTGATAATAATGTAATACGAGGCATGTCATTTGGACGAAATATCCTTGGCTTTTCACATATTTACATTTAAAAGACCAAATGTAGTTTGCAATAAAACTAAACTGAACTTAACATTTCTTTTTACATACTTGGCACATGTGAGTGCTTATTAAAAATATAATGCTCGGCTCGAAGCAGTGGCAGCTCTGAGCTTGCGGTGATTTTTGTCAAGCTTCAATAATATATGTAGTATATAATATTAAATGTAAATCTTAGTCTGAAATTACATATATTTGGTAATCGATATATAATTATTTTTGTGAAGATAAAATATTGATGTCATCAAATAAGTTGATATAATTAGATGTCTGTTGTATATAGCTGTTTTTTATTTCAGAATGCGCAAAAAGTCAAGTCGATCGCTTCATCGTTTGAAGAGAAGGCGCTTGAAAACATCGCAAACAATACGATTAATTACACCAAAATGCATTTCGTCAACTGCATGTCACATTGGAGTTTGTCTACAACAAATTACACCTGTGCTAACGCCCATTAAGTCACCATTTCGTTAACCAGTGTATAAAAGTATCTCCACCCAAAAAGCGAGCAAAGAAAAGCATTTCTGCGAGAGCTCTTTTTGAGCAGCAGCCATCTTGTGAAAAAAAATGCCGTGGCATTCTTGAAGCTACTGAATCAGATTATCTTCTGAACATTAACAATGGATCAGTCAAAACGAAAAGCGAACAGTTAAGTGGAATCGATATCGTGTGAATCTCAAAGCTATGAGAATACTACAACACAAGCAGACAATTTAACGAGGTACATATTCATAAAATAGTTTGTACTAATGTATCTAAGATATAAAATAGTTGTATATCTACATCTCATATATTAACTCTTCTCAGATTCTACCACCTCCTTTTAATATAGATTTTCCGAATGCTTTAAGAATGCTTTGTGATATTTTATGCCAAATACAAATTGTGTTAATGTTATGTCATGAAATAAAATTTAATGTTAATAACGAAGTCATTATGACCTAGTGTTATATTTTATATGAAGCATCATATAGAGGCCCTCGAAAACATGTTTGTGTTATTTAATCTTGACTGGGGTCAGAAGTGGCCAGGAAGTAAAATATTTTATTGACTCGAATAGCTAAATAACTGATAAAATAACTTCTACCGGACATGTGCCCAATTTGATGGGGGGGGGGCAGATATAAGACATAAGCAAAAAATAGCAAATACTCTTTACACAAGTATACATGATAATTCAAGAGGAATTTACTGGATTAAAGCATTTCGATGATTTTTATATCTATTATCTATTTTATATATATTATACCCGGTACATGAATGTCTTCCTATCAGAATATACTGCTGTTGAAAGCCTAGCAAAATGTTGAAATTATGCATTTGTACACTTCAGCATGAGGTGCATTACAACTAGTGCTTAGGGTATTTTCTACATTGTCAGATACAAGTTCCAATAGACAACATCAGTGCAGCAAGTTTTTTTTATAAACGATAGTGTTAACAAGGTTTTGCTATAGCCATACAAGGTAAACTGCCCCGCTTCCTAATGGCCATGTTTTTCAACGGACGGTAATAACTTTCGAATTCAGCCGAAGTATCATAACAACAAATGTTCGGACAAAGTTTCATGAAGATTGAAGTTTAAATGTGACTTCTAGAGTGTTTAAAATGTTTTACTATAGCCATGTGAGCAAATATGCCCCCTGGCGGCCATCTTTTTCAACGAACCTGAACCATTTTCAAAGAAAGCAGATATATCATTAAGACATACGTTTTGACCAAGTTCCAAGAAGATTGAACTAAAAATGTGAATTCTAGTGTTAACAATCTTTTTCTTTATTTTGACCAAGTGACCTAGGTTTTGACCTGGTGTGACCCGGTTTCGAACACGAAAAAGATATCATTGGGACAACTTTTCTTACCAAGTTTCATGACAAGCAAGCAATAAACGTTACCTTTAGAGTGTTAACAAGGAAAAATGTTGACAACGCATTAATGACAAATGGTGAGCTAAAAATAAGAAACTTAACGTTATATATTTTATGAAACAAATGTAATTTTTATTTGCACTAAACTAAATTTCCAGTACTTTATATTGGTTATGTCATAGTCAGAGAGGTAAATATTATGCACATATACAGTACACAGATTGGCTTGTTCACAAATTCAAATATATGGCTGTTAATTTAAATAAATTCTTTATCACAGTCATTTTCAAGATTTATTAAAGTCATATCACGGTGATAATTTTCTCATCAATCCCTTTACCGGTTCGGCTGTTGGGGGGAAATGAGGGACAGCAATACAGAAATCCTCCTCCAGTCAAGTCTGTTGTGTGCTGCTTAGGGTAATTCATCCATGGGAAGGGATGTCCACTCTTACATTATCCATCCAGCTTTTATTCTGACGGCCTCGGCGTTGACCTCCCTCTAGCGTGCCATGGAGAACAGTCTTGCACAGAGATTCGTGCCTGGTGACGTGTCCAAACCAAGACAGCTGTACCTTAGCAGAAATATTCGTGGCCATGGTAGTGCAGTTATAATTGCCCTTACTGAAGCTTGTTTCATTCCGTTCACTGTTGTATATTTCTCGATATGAAACAATCAAAAGCAATCCAGTGTAATGTGTCCATTTCATATTGATGGCTTAATTTATTTGCCCATCGATATGTAGAACATTACCGGATTCGATTTGCTGTTGGCATATATGGTAAAGTCTTCTTGTACCTTGTGTATTACAATCTGATCTCAGTTCTGAAGTTTAAAGATATAATAGCATACAGTTGACAATATAACAGCAAATTCATTTTTAACACATTGGATAAACACACATTCACAGATGGGCATTAAGGATTTCTGTGTCTATAAATTTTGTAGTAAAATAAAAAAAAATACTAGCGTCATAAATAAAGTTATTGGCTGATCAAAGATGTTATTACAATTTTATTATGATAAACATCGCATTTAAAGTAAAAGCAGAAGCAGTTCAGATGATGTACGCAAAACCGTTCAGACGATGTACTAAAACAAAAAACGTTCAGACGATGTACTATTTTCATAATTCCTCGCCACAGATTTAAAAAAGCTTAAACAACGTGCAAAACCTTGTACGAAATATTCTAAGCATGTTATCAAGCAAAAAATGTTGTATTTATTTCGCTGTTTGTCATCTTGAATAGCAAACTCGTCAAAATAAAGTATGTTCAGACGATGTACATTTTTCATTGTTTATTGTTCCTGAGTGTTTGAGAAAACTACAGAAATCTAAGAAAAACGACAATTACCAGAGTACATAAGGCGACTAAGCGGGTACTCTGCGCATGTTTTTATCATTTATTTTGATATAAATAAATATGAGAATACCTTGATTTTCGTCATTAAGCGAGAGCTTTTTCCGCCATTTTGTGCGTACGATGTAGTTTTGTGATCACGTTATTCCCCACAGTGGTAATGTGTTAAAGTGTAATACGTTCATCATGTTGTCAAAACTTCAAATATAGTTGCAACGCTAGGTTAATACTCAACTTACTATATGGATAACATTTAAACAATTGACATGGAGCTAGTTCTCTTTTTTGAGAAGCTGGTTAAAATCCTTACGATACAAACGTCGCCATTTTATTTACGGTAATTTGTTTTTATTTCATCAAACTTAATTAACACAATTAGCAATTAAGAAAATGACAGACCTTTATGCTCATTATGACGTACCATTTGAGTCAAAAGTACATATACGCCAACAGCTAAAATTAGATATCACCGCGGTGACAAAAATGCCATCGCGGTTACAATTTTGTCACTGCGGACCGAAAGAGTTTGATAAGAGCTAAATCAAACTGACCAATGAAATAATGTCTTGCAAAACGGCAAATTGGCGAATATTTACTGCGAAGTTATCAAGATGTCTGCCTCCATGGATTACTGTAGAACATAGGCGTTCAGACCATGACTTTTGTAAAACATTACTACTTTTATCACCAAATAGAATTATTTCGTATGATAAAATAATGAATTTTACTTTCTGAACGAATAAGGCCGCCATTTTCTTTGAATATAGCATTTACTGCGGGGTCAATATTTATATTTCAAATTATTTTATTTAATGAATTCAATAAAGGACAAAACATATGAATAAACTTATCAACTATCCTTATTCATCCGTATTTATTTTATTTAAAACTATTGTTTAAAATTAATTATTTTCTTGAAAAAATCTCGGTTTGTTACGGGGAAAATGATTGGTTGAAAAATAACCCAAACAAATAAATGTAACAGAAATCATAACAATAAACCAACAGTCATAATTTGTCACCGCTGTGACAAATTGTTACCGCAGTGACAAAATAGTACAAATACGCCAACAGCTAAAAAAAGATATCACCGCGGTGCGGTAACAATTTTGTCATCGCGGGGATATCTTTTTTAGCTGTTGGCGTATTTGTACGTTTTGACCCAAATGGTACGGCATATGCTCATATGCAGCCATAATCAGTATACTCGTAAAAGTTTAACTCGGAACCAGTCAATCATCTGCGCTGAGGTTGAAATTAGCTTGGTGAAAATTACAAAAAAGGTTAGATTCGGGTCGAGATGAGAAAAATACCAATATCATTTCATGTATAACCCTTCAATCGTTTATTTGTAAAGCCACGTTATGTGATCTAAATGAGCTTTCCAGGGAAAATATCTGTTTATTGCACACCAAAAAAGGAGAATGTATTTATTTCCGAATGTAGTCAGTCAACTTAACACAAGTATAGATGTGGACAGTCTGAAATCTTTTGAATTCAAATGAATACTATAGAAGGAGAGTAAACCGTCAAATGAATGATATGACGCGGATATATAAATGAAACATGCCAACTTTAAACTTCGCCGCTGCAATTCCTAACCCGAATGAAAAATAATCGCCAAACTACACTAATTTCAGACTTGCAAACACACCTTACTTTCAGCGCATGGCCTTATGGTTAATTTATTTATGTCTTATTCGTACAAGTGAAGGATAAAATTAAGTATCCTAAAAAGCTCGATTTAAAATTGTTTCGGAAATTCATTCAAACTATCTGACTAAATTTAATTCTTGTTATTAGAATTATAATAGATTTAAACACAAAAATCACGTTAATTTAAAAATATTAAGAGGTACTAATGCAACAACGACATCGCATCCATTCCTAAATATTGTGTCCTGAATAAAGTGTTAATGATAAAGTAATGCATCCGATTGTTCTTATTTTCATATAATAATATCAAAACAACAGATTATAATCAATCGCATACAGCATTGTTTGATATGGACAGAAATCTGCTCATAAAAACTGTTCCGGAATGAACATGAAAACAGGATATTTAACCTTACATCATCTGCATAAAAAGGTTGTCGGTTATGGCTTGAAATATCATCAATTTACAAACTTTGGGCATAAACCAATTAATCATATATGTGTAATGTGTCAGTGATAAGACTGGAATTTGAAATATCTTTCTTACCATAATCCTCATATTGCGGTTTCAATCCTGGAAATGTGCTGATAGCAAGAAGAACATCGGACTTGGTATCATCCCGATATTTGTACTGGAATAAATATATCGAAAACATAACTTTATTAAGAAAGACAAACTACGGAAATAAATAGTCTTAATGTTGTTATTTTAATGTAAATTTAGTCGTGTTTCTCTACTTACGATAACGTGAATACAAAGAAATTGACCGCATCCAGTTTATTTGAATTGACTGTACGATTCCTCAAAAACTTTAAAAAGGCTAATTGAGTTGTTGTTTTTGTGATAATATAACTATTATTAAGTATTCAATGAATGATTGGTTAACATTCAGGCCTTCGTTTCGAAACGCTCAGACAAATACTTACTTTTGACAAGATAAAAGGTCGCCACGTTCGTTACGTAACTGTGTGATTTGTTATACTAACACTGAATTGTATAAAAGAAAACTCTGGGTATCATGTTAACTTGTACTTTACAAGAGAGGTATGTTTATTTGACATCCTTATCTACATTCTTTTGAGGGCTTTTAATCAGTTTGTCAATCTGTGGGGAACGTTTAAACAAGATTAATTTAATAATTGTATTTGATAATATCAATATATGAAAAAGTAAAATAATGTTTAACATTTGACCAATCAAACACGTGAGTTTCAAAGCCAATAGAGTTCCAATTACAATTTTACTGAATGTAAAATATCGGCAACCTACACGTGCGTGTCTTATAAGGTCATGACTTGAACAGTTTATTGCATCATCCAGTTAAATGGCATGAATGTTTTAAAACGCAATATACTTAACAAGTGAAGTATGTAAGTGTTAAAGATGGATGATAATAATGTATTTGATTACACGTGTTTGGAGTATATATCTCGAATAAAAACGATACAATTTCAATTTATATACTCTTTAAGAGTGTATGATGTACTTGAATGAATTA